>NC_133771.1:16544055-16573123 GCF_003597395.2 Chelonoidis abingdonii
TATCCCCCCATGTGCCCTAGCCCCCCCAATCCATGTCATGTGCTCTAGCCGCCATCTATCTTTATCTCTCCCCACGTGCCCTAGCCCCCCAAATCCATTCTTATCCTCCCTATGCCCTAGCCCGCAGCACTCACAATGAGAAGGCTGGAGATGGCTGCGGCTCTCCGGCCGCCCTGGGGGAAGGCGGCGGCGGCGCGGCTGCTCGCAGAAGCCCCCATGGCTGGCTGCGGCGGTGCGGCTGGGTGTGGGGATGTCACAGCGCCATGGAGCCGGGGCCGGCCGGCAGCGAGAGCAGAGAGGGGCGCGCCTCGCCCGGCGCAGCGGCGTGCACGGCGGAGGAGCAGCCCATCTAGACGCGGCGTCCTGGGCTGGCTTGGGGCGCTCAGCGGCAGCCGCTGCTCGGGTGCGCGGCGCTCCGGCCCTCCGGCCCCAGCAGCGCGGGCTGCAGGCAGCGAGGGAGCAGGGTGAGGCGCCTGCTTCCCATAGCTACCGCGGGGCTGTGCCAGCCTCGCCGGCCGGCTTCAAACTAACAGCCCGCGGCAGGGCGGAGCCAGTAGGAGCCGCGGGAAGGAGAGGCGTGGCACACACGTGAGGCGGAAAGGGGCGGAGCCTCCCTTTGTTGCGTCACTCGGGGAGGGCGCAGCGCCCCCTAGCGTTCTGTCTGGGAATGGCATTTTGAGCCTCCCCCACCCATGGGGCTGGGGGAGCCAAAGGAAAATACCTGACCTCAAGCCTACTGCAGTCAGCGGGAATCTTTTCTATTGGAGAGGCCACTTCCCTGGAGTGGGGAATCCATCCAGGTCAGTGGGCTTCTAGGGAGATCTTTTAGTTGGGATAGCGGATGCTGGCTGTGCCACAAGTAATACTGGAGCGAGGGGTGAGGACAGGGCTTGAGTAACTTTTTGTGGGCCCGGTGCCAAACATATTTGTGGGCTCCCATTGGGGAAATAGGGCATGTGGGGGGGGTCCGCCGAGCGAGGGGCCAGTTGGGGGCAATGAGGCACAGTGGGAGTGCCCCACTCAGCCCAGCATAAGGGCACCGTTTACAAACCCAGAACTGCGAGACGCACACTGGCTCACCCAGGCCTGTGCTGCCAGCGTGCCCCTTCCACACCACCCCCTACCCAGTGTCCTGTCCTTATGGCAGCACCCCTCCACCCAGAGACTTCCCTTACAGATCCCTATTCCCAGCAGCCCCTTCCTAGAGACTCCTCCTGCTGACCTCCCACCACAACTGCACAGCACCTTGTACACCATACCCCCTGCCCAGCTCTCCCATCCACAGATCCCCTACTGTCCAGTACCCACTTCACAGTCCCACCATCACACATGTACAGTGCACCATATTCCTGAGGGAATTCTGCATCAAATTCTGTGCATAATATTTTAAAATTCTGAATTTTTTTTATAATAAATGTGGAAGCTTCACCATGACAGTGGGGAGCACAGGCCACTGGCTGCATGGAGGTGGGAGAATACCCTGCAGCCTCTCCCGCCCCCGTGGGACAGGGACTTGGCAGTGAGACTGAACTTGACCCTGCCACAGAAACACCCTGGGGTCCTGCCCCTTTTGCGCCAGGCACACCAGACTTGGACAGGGAGGCTCAGCCCAGCAGCAGGATCCAAATATAGAGGGACTTAGTGTGGGGGATATCCAGATGGCAGTAAAAGGGTGCGGCGGGGGGGGGGTGCTGGAAGCTCAGTAGGGGATCTGGATGCACAGGGAGGTGGCAGGTGCAGGGGCAATGGAAGTCTGCAGGGGGGACCAAGTGAAAGTGGTTGGAGCTCAGCGGCGGGGCGAAGTCTGTGTGCAGGGGAGCTGGGGTTGTTGTACTTAAAGTACTGCACAGGATCTTTTCAGGGGGAATAAGGCATGAATATGGCATCAATCAACATGGTATCCTATGCATATGATCTGTATTACACTCATGCACTCATATACATACACACACACAAACATACACTGTCTTGTTGTTGTTACCAACTAGTTGCTCCCCTTAACTTCACTGGCCAGGTGAGTTAGATGGGGTGGGGTGAAGCTGGGCTTCTGCCAATCTGGATCAATGCTCCGATGTTGACAAGACCTGGTGTCCTCTGCAAGACACCTCACATTTATAGCAGCTTTCCTCTCATGCAAAGCTGTACCAGATTTAAACTCTGTGTCTGTGTCAGCTGGTCCTTTGTGCTGCTTTCTTCTGGGTGTTGCCCCACTGCTATTCGAAGAGGGTATTTCCAAAAGAAGGTGCTTGCTTCTAACCCCCCACCCCACCCCGCAGGCTGTCAATATGTCTGCTATTCTTTAGTGAGCCCACTTGACAAGTTTTATTGTCCTCAGGTCTGGCTTCTATCCCCTCTCCAACTGTCTGGCTCTAGCTGTCTGGAGGTGCTTGCCTTCCACGCCTTGCTCATTCACACCTCATTCATTCAACATGGCAGTTGATTAAGGGGCGGGGGAGAGAGATCTTATTCTACTCCTAACAAAAAGACATTTTGCTTCTAGAGTATGGCTACACTTGAAATTTCAAAGCGCTGCCGCAGACCCAGAGCAACCGTTTGCCTCCTTTGTCTTTTGGTAGGCTTGTCTCAGCTCCTTGACTTTCACACTGCACTGCTGTGTGTCTCTGTTGTAGCCTCTGTCCTTCATGCCCTGTGTGATTTTGGCATATATATTAGCATTTCTTCTTTTTGATCGGAGTTCTGCGTGCACAGATTCTTCTCCCCATACAGAAATCAGATCCAGTGTCTCCCGTTTGCTCCATGCTGGAGCTCGTTTGCGATTCTGGGCGGACTGCATGTCACCTGTGCTGCAGAGCTCCCCACGCTGACCAAACAGGAAATGAAATTAAAAAGTTCCCGGGTCTTTTCCAGTGTACCTGGCTAGGGAATCGAAGTTGAAAGTGCTGTCCAGAGCAGTTACATTGGAGAACTCTGGGATAGCTTCCGGAGGCCAACAACATTGATTTGCTTCCGCACTACCCCAAATTTGGCCCAGCAAGGTCGATTTTAGCACTACTCCCCTTGTTGGGGAGGAGTACAGAAATCGATTTTAAGAGCCCGTTAGTCCACGGAACATGGTTGCTTGGTTAGGTGCATTCATTATAAAATTGACCTAACGTGGCTAAATTCAACCTAACCCTGTAGTGTACACCAGGGCTCAGGAAGCATACATGGGAATAGCACAAGGTGTAGGGACAAAAATCAGGAAAGCCAGGGAAAGAATAAGTTACAGTTAGCAAGGAATGTTAGAAACAAGTAGGGGTTCTTCAACTACATCAGACAAAAAAGAAAGGGATTGTGTGGGTCCGCTGCTCAATGGAGAAGGTAAGCTGGTAACAGAAGATAAGAAGGTGGAACTGTTCACTGCTTACTTTGCTTCAGTTTTATCACAAAAAATAATATGTGAGCAGATGACGAGCAAAGTTATCATAGACAAAGAGGAAGGGATGCAGATCAGATAAGTAAAGAACGCATCAGAGATCTTCTGACCAATTTGAATGAATTCTAGGTGGCAGGGCCTGATGCTACTCACCCAAAGTACTGAAGAAATTAGCTGAAGAAATCTTGGAGCCACTGGCAATAATACTTGTAAATTCATGGATGACATGGGAGAGGTGCCAGAAGCAGGGGTGACTCCAGGCACCAGCACGCCAAGCGCGTGCCTGGGGCAGCAAGCCACGGGGGCGCTCTGCTGGTCGCCGTGATGGTGGCAGGCAGGTTGCCTTCGGTGGCATGCCGCCGAATCCGCGGGACCGGGGACCTCCCACAGGCAAGCCGCCAAAGGCAGCCTGCCTGCCATGCAAAATACCTAGAGCCGCCCCTGCCCAGAAGACTGGAGAAGGGCAAATGTGGTGCCCATCTTTAAAAAGGGGTAAATGGAGGAGCTGGATAATTATAGATCTGTCAGCCTGACTTTGATACCTGGAAAGCTACTAGAGCTTTGTATAAAACATTCAATTTGCAGATACCTGAAGGACAAAGACATAAT
Source organism: Chelonoidis abingdonii (assembly GCF_003597395.2). Lineage (NCBI taxonomy): Eukaryota > Metazoa > Chordata > Testudines > Testudinidae > Chelonoidis > Chelonoidis abingdonii. Next base: position 16,548,041 of record NC_133771.1, read on the forward strand.
TACTAGCAGTCAGCATGGATTACTAAGAGTAAATCATGCCAAACCAGTTTACTTTCCTTCTTTGACAAGGTAACTGGTTTTATGGATAGCCGGGATGTGGTAGACGTAATATACCTAGACGTCAGCAAGGTTTTTGACACAGTGCCACATGACATTGGATAAGTAAGCTGAAGAAATGGAGGGGAAGAGCCTCAAGGGGGATTCCACAGGCATCTGTTCTGGGTCCACTGTTGTTTGACATCTTTGTTAATGACTTGGATGTCGGAAGAGAGAGCAAACTGATCAAGTCTACAGGTGACACAACACTTTGGTGATAGAGTTGAGATTCAGGGGGATCTTGATAAATTGGAGAACTGGGCTATAGACAACAAAATGAACTTAAACAAAGACAAATGTAAGGTGCTACACTTAGGGAAGAAAAACCAAATGCACAAATACAGAATGGGGGATAACTAGCTTGGCAGCAGCACTGCTGAGAAGGATCTGGGAGTAGTGGAATATCAACCTCAACATGAGTCAGCAATGCGATGCTGTTGAAAGAAAGAAAGAAAGAAAAAAAACCTGCAAATGCAATTTTAGATTGCATTAACAGAGGCATAGCATGCAAGTCATAGGAGGGTGATAGTACTGCTCTGCTCAGTGTTAGTTAGGCCTCAGCTGGAGTGCTGTGTCCAATTTTGGTCACCAAGGTATAGAAAGGATGTACAGAAGCTGGAAAGGATCCAGAGGCGAGTGACAAAGGGATGAATTCCAAGCCATATGAGCGAAGGCTGAAGAAACTAGGTATGTTTAGTTTGGAAAAGAGATTAAGGGAGGACACAATAGGAGTCTTCAAATACTTAAAAGTCCACAATTAAAAAAAAAGGGGAGAAAACTTTTCTCTTTTGCCACAGAGGGCGGGATAAGAGGCAATGGGCTCAAACTACAAAATAGCAGATTTAGATTCAATCTCAGGAAAAGCTTCCTAACAGTAAAAATAGTAGGACAATGGAACAGACTGCCTAGGGAGTTTTGACAACCTCCAGCAAAGGAGCTTCCAAAAAGAAGGCTGGATGGCCATCTGTCTTTGATGGTTTAGACACAACAAATCCTGCATCTTGGCAAGGGGTTAGACTAGGTGACTATTACAGTCCCTTCTAACCCTATGATTTTATGACCATTCCCCCATTTACATAGGCATACCCTTACTATCATAAGTAGCCCCATGGTCACATAAACCACACTACTGAAATTCAGCTACCTGTGCAGTGAAAGGTAGCAGACATCAAGTGCACAGCTCCTGGCAAGTAGAAAGATATTTGGGCTAAGAACATTCACTGGGGAAATCCTTACATTCTAGTAATTGTACCATGAGATCTCTAATATGTGCACAGTACAGTGTGGCCTAAGCTTTTCAACGACTCTAGCTATATCTCCTTCTGCAGGCTGAAGGGCTGTGTTAAATCTGCTCTGAGTTGAACCTGTGTTTGCAAGGAGTCCAGTTATTGTGTACCTGAGGTGTAGACCATTAATCCAGTCCCTCCTTCCAAAGAGAACGTAAAAGAAAACAAAACCTAAGGGCCAAATACTGGAGTCTTTCCTCAGTTCTTACTCTGACAAAACTCCTATTAAAGTCAATGGGAGCTTTCCCTGAATAAGTGTAACCCACAGGAGCGGCGCCAGGGTTTTTGGTGCTCTAGGCGCAGGGCTGGCTCACCGGTCCTGCGGCTCCAGTGGACCTGCCACAGGCACACCTGCGGGAGGTCCACCGGAGCAGTCTGCCATCCTCCCAAATCCTGGCGCCCTAGGCGACTGCCTAGGTCGCCTAAATGGAAGCGCCAACCCTGGTAACCCACCGGGGAATGTGTGTTCCAGGTCCCCTTTTGCCTGACACAATTGTTTCAGGTGCCAATTTTTGCCTGACACAATTGTTCCAGGTCCCCTTTTGCCTGAAAACTAATTGTTTCAGGTGCCAATTTTTAGAATTTAGCCTGAAATATTTCTAGCTTAGGGTTACTGCTAACCTGCATAAATTCAGTCGGCTGCAGCCAAAACACCATCTTTTTTAACTAACAGCCCAGTATTATGTGCACCTTTTCATCGCACAAAAGGCCAATAAATCTTCATTAGAAACACAGTCTATGCACCTGTATTCTTGTCACCTGTATTTTATAGAGCGTGTGTTCTTGGAATCTGAATGTACTGGCCTTTTCCCACAATGCAGAGCTGTTTGTATGCATAGGAGCTACTCCATCATCCGTACATGAAAGAAACTAGCAGTTCCTGCTATTTTCCACAATGCCCTGCTAATTTCAGACTTTAGGATCTCTTGCATGGCATCCCTAAACTGGGAGATTCTCACAGTAGATATGGACCAAGGAGGCAGCCACTTTCATGGGTACATAAGGACTGTCATGAGAAAAGAAGGGCTGACATGTAGCCTTGGAAGAGCCCCTGCTGCTGCTACATGCTGTCACAAAGATGGAACAGCAGTCTGCACCCCAGCAGCGGTTGCACATGTTTCCAAAGGGATGGAGCAGAGGTCTTGGTGGAACATGAGAAGCAAACCCCTACTGCTTCCTGTGTGGCTGCTGGCTCTTACCAGATATCTGAGATAGCCCTTCCCTATGTGACTTGTCTGCTCCCCAGCCCCTTGGCTTCCCAGCAGAGGAGCCTGCAGGGTCTCAAAGGCGACTTTTTGTCCGGGCTCAGGCCTGCGATGCTGGAGTTTCCCACTGGGGGCTAGTCCAGGGCTGGGTGGCCTGCTGGGCCCTTTCTGTCTGACTGCTTGTTCCCCTGGTTGGGCTCTCCCTTGAGTCGAGTGGCCTCCTTGGTCTCAGGCAGTTGCTCATGTGAGGCAGTCAGCGCCATCTCTGCTGCTAAATAATTCTCCGTCAGCTGGAGTGCATCCGCTGTGAACTCTGGCCAGCATTCAAGCGCTCAGTCCCTACCCCCAGCCGGAAGTATGTGAGCAAGCTGCTTCACCATGCTGAGCTCAGACCTCCTAACTCCAGGCTGAGTCTCCTGCTTTAACCACTTCCAGCACAAGTCTCTTCATTTCTGGGTGACCATGTGGGGTCAGGCTTCTCTGGGGGTATTTCTTCCCATGGAACCTCAGTGAGAAGGGCTCCACTGTGGTGGTCAAGTATGACTGCTTTCACCTGCACGTAGTTGGGCAAACACTGCATCCAGCCCCCAGTATGAGGTCTATACTGGCCCTGTCTTGTGATACCAACATGCTGGCCCACTGGTCAGGGGACCACTAGGCTACCATCACCACTTGCTCAACCATCAAGAAAGCCTCTGGGTTGTCCTCAGGGCCCATCTTTGTGACTTTCACTGGCACTGATGGGGTACCTGGGCCTACAGCTCCTGAAGGGGAAGAGATCACAGAATGTTAGAGGTGGAAGGGACCTCAGGAGGTCATCTAGTCCAACCCCCTGCTCAAAGCAGGACCAATCCCTAGACAGATTTTTGCCCCAGATCTCTAAGTGGCCCCCTCAAGGACTGAGCTCACAACCCTAGGTTTAGTAGGCCAATGCTCAAACCACTGAGCTATCCCTCCCCCCAAAGTACTGGGGAGCATCAGGATTAGGCTTTACCTTCCCTCAGGGAGGGACCTTCAGGCAGTTCCTGCCTTCCCTCAGCCCTTTCCTCAGGAACTGAGTGTTGGAAGGTTTGTTCTCTACCCTGGTCTGCCCACAAGTGAGCTGTTCTGCTCCCTTTTAACACCTCCTCCAGCCTGTGCATATCTTCCAGGTGTGGCAGGGCGGGGCTGGTTGAGCTCAGAGCATCTGCTTAGCCCCGTGTTGTTCTGCATATCACAAGTGGATATATTTCAACATATTAGCAGCTTGATGTTTCTGACCCACTCAGTCAGCTGTGGCTTGTCATTTTTAGGCTTTGTAGTCAACATTCTCCTACTGAGATGAATGAGTTCACACTTCTTCTGTTGCCGTGGTTCTAGTCCAGTGATACTCAGACTGAGGCTCCCGAGCCTCACGTGGCTCTGCAATGTGTTTCCTGCGGCTCTTTGCTGCACAGGATATGAAACCACTGTGTGATTTAATTATGAACCAATCTAAGGCTATGTCTACATTTGCTGAGTTTTTGCGCTGTCAGTTTCAGCGGTCATAGTGAACCGGTGAAAGAAAAGCGCTGGTATCATAAACAGATTGTTAAGGGTTAAGGTCTCTTTCACCTGGAAAGGGTTAACAAACAGGAAACTAAACACCTGACCAGAGGACCAATCAGGAGACAAGATACTTTCAACTCTGGGTGGAGGGAAGTTTGAGTCTGGGTCCTTTGTTCTGTGTTTTTTGGTTCTTTTCTCTCGGGGGTATGAGAAGGACCAGACATTACTGCAGGCTCTCTAAGTTTCTGTTCAAATAGTAAGTAGAACAGGCGATTTAGGCTTTTTAATTGTTTTACTCTGTTTGCACATGTGGATCTGGCTGGTTAACTTTTATATGTGTAGTTGCTGGGAATATTTTGATTTGTATTGGTACTGGAGGAAGGGTTTCTTCCTTTGTCTGTAAACTATAGGACCCTGTAATATTTACATCTTGAAGTTACAGAGATAATTCTTTACTTTTTCCTTTCTTTTATTAAAAGATTTCTTTTAGAGAACCTGATTGATCTTTCCTTGTTTCCCTTGTTTTATCCCAGGAGAGTGGGTGTAAACACCAGGACTGGTGGGGGAGGAGGGAAGGGGGAGAGAGAGGCTAATTTCTCTCTGTGCCAGGATTACTGTCTCTCTCAGGGAAAGTCTGGGAGGGGGGAGAAGGGGGAATGGTTTATTTCTCCTGGTTTTAAGAATCCAAGGGATTTGGGTTCTTGGGGTCCCCAGGGAAGGTTGGGGAGATCAGAGTGCCCCAAAACACTATATTTTGGGGTGGTGGCAGGCTATCAGATCTAAGCTGGTAATTAAGCTTAGAGGAATTCATGCAGGTACCCACAATTTAGACGCTAAGGTTCAGATTTGGGAATTATACCTTATGACAGCTGGTTTGTGTACTCACTTCCACAGGCATCGGAGAATGTTTCTATTTGTAGCACTTCCATTGCCCATGAGAGCAGCGCACTAAGCTCAGCTATCCCACAGTGCAGCTCTCTCCATTTTGACAATAGGTGTTGTAGGAAGGGGTGGTGGTGATCGCGGGGCATCCTGGGTCCTTGCACAGCCTCCTCTCCCCAAACACTGATCAGCTCCAGTAGCTCAGCATTGCTCCAAGCAGGGGTCATTGACTCCCTGGAACAGGCATTGTCACCTGGCCAGATGATAAGTGAGCACTTGCCAAGAAAATAGGAAGGGGAGTTTCAAAGTTCCCCGGGCTTTACAGGGGGAGGGGTGGATGTCTGTTTACCTGGTATCAGAGAAACAGAGTTTCACCACAAAAAGTCATTGGCAAGTATAGAGCTCCCACAGTTTTTGCGCCAAAAAGGGACTTTTCCAGGTTTAAATAGAAAGTGTAGACATGCCCTAAGTTATTAACCAATCAGGATGCTTTTAGTATGTTATCAACCAACTATAGTTGATAAAAATAATAATACTTGGTCAGTCATTTTGCTGTGAGAAATACTATATAAATGTTTCCCCTGTCATACTGTTTAAAGTGAATATATAGCACTATTGGAAATGAAACAATGAATTCACACTATTGTGGCTCTTTTGAGTAATGCTGATCACTAATTTGGTTCCTGAACCACTGAGGTCTGAGTATCATTGTTCTAGTCTGTCTGCCTCTAGAATCAAGACAGCCCAGGCTCCATTTCACAGGTTCTCTCTGCAACAAAAGAGATTTGAAAACTAAAGACCAGATTTTCAGAGATTTTGAGCAGCCATAGTTGCCATTCCGCTTAGATTCTGCGCAGAGCTGTGGTAGTTCTTATGGGAATTCATGCAGGAACCTTAAATAATCTCAGGAATTAGCAAATTTCAATGGTGACTGCTCACAGTTCTCTTTGGCACTGATCTGCCAGTCACAAACGGTACTTAATGCTGCTCCTCAAAATTCAAGAGACAACAAACTAAAATCACAAATTCAGATAAACTTTTGAGCCACGTTCTTCAGCAGAAGAAAACCAGTGTAATCCCCTAGCTGGTACAGTCACTAGACGAGGAGCCAGCCAGAAGGCAGCTGAAATGAAAGAAGATTTTAAATGTCTCATTGAAACTCATAGGAAAAACCTTGATCTCATACATTGTTTAAAAACACTACAAGATGCAAGCCCCAGACAAGTAGACAACACCCCACCTTATGCCATGCAGCCCAGAGTTTGTAACCAGCTGAGAAGCCAGTACAGGCCTCAGACACTAGAAGATGCTTATGTTTCTAGAGTATCTACTTAGACACTATTAATCCTTTCAGCAGCACAGCAAGTACACACCCCTTGGTCATATCTGGAGCACTCAGCAGAAGATGAATGGTTAAGACATACACATTTCTGCTGAAGAAACCTGGGTTCAAATACTGTCTTATGTCACGGCCAAGATGGGTTTGATGATCTTCACTACTAAAACCCTTTGGCTCTGGACTTATTTGACCTGAATAAAGGACCAAAGCACAGCTTAAGACAAAGCTGTTTCAAAACTTGCACACAGCTATCTTAGGAAATGAAGAGAGCAAGAGATGACAACATTAGGTGCACAAGGATGAATTTGATCGAGGGCCTGTGGTGACAGTCTGCAAAATAAGAGAAGGAACTAAGACTGCACAACAAGGACTCCTGTAGCTTCTGCTCCATCCTGTGGCAATAAAAAAAAGGGATAAGTTTGAAAACTGATGTGTCAAATCCTTTTGAGGCCAGCTGTATGGAGGGCTTCCATTCTCTCCTCCAGCAGCAGCACAATAATGCAAATATTCCAAATTGGAACAGTTCACCTCTGTCTGAAAGCAATGGCTACCTAAAAGCTGCCTTCTTGGTCAATTCAGCAGAATTAGAACTAGCCCAGCCAAAGGTGACCCAGGCCCCATCCACAGTGGGTCTCAAATTGAGTACAGGAGCTCAGTCAAGTTCTGCTGTCAGCTCCAGCCATGCACAAGTGAGGCTCCACAAGTGTAATTTGGGACAGAATTTGGCCTGTTGGGTTTAAAATTAACTGACAGATAATGGGCTAGATTCATCCTGCTTTAGCTCGGCTGCTGCTGTGAACCAGGCTGCAGGGCCAGGTAGTGGATTACAGTGGTTCCTCCCTATCTGAGGGAGGCCATTCCACCTCTCTACACCACCTAGCAGCACATACCATGCTAGTCCCCTGTCATTTGGCTAAGTTCCAGCAAAGAGTCCAGAGCCTTGGCCCTGTGGGGTGGGGCAGGGAAATTGTCAGTCTACAGCCCAGCTCTCTGGCTAGAGCAGACAGCAAACACAGTCAGGCTCAAGCCCTCTGGGCAGGGCAGAGCAGGAGCAGTCTATAACCCATCTTGCTGGCTGGGGCAGACAACAAACACAGACAGGCCATCCAGCCTAAGCTGGGTAGGCTACCATCTCAGGGGTGAGTTTGGCAGCAGAGGGACCAGGGCCCACCCTATTCCACTGGGTCCCAGCCCAGGGCCCTATCAATGGAGAGTGATCCCACCACTGGGTCAGCAGGTCCGACAGAAACATGCTGACTGGTTTCAGGAACACAACCGGACGAATGTCTGATTTCTGTGGGCTATCTACTACCCCTACCTGAACTAAGGCCAAGTTATAAGCCTGTCAAAAACTGCAGTTTGCACATGCTCAGAAGCGTGTTAGAATTTTTGGAGAATTCAGCTGCCACACTCTATCTCCCCTGGGCATGGGCTGAGCAGGGCTTACCCTGCAGTTGCTGTTCTGGGCAGCTCTGGCACTAGGCACAGGAACTGAGAGTAGAGACATTGTCTCTCTTGTACTCCCAATGCTCCCCCTGTTGGAGCCTAAGCAGCCAGAAGTAGAACCTGAAGGAGGAAATAGTCTGACTGGAATGCAGAGGAGATAAGAACTGGACCTGGATGAGGGGGCATGCAGCACAGGGAATAGACTGGGACAAGGATCTGGTGGGGTGACAAGGATCTGGTGGGGTGACAGGCAGGAAAGAAACAGGGAGGAGGAGGTGTAATTGAGTCTTATCTGACCTGGTATCCGACTCTGCTGTTGCCCCAGTTTCCCCCTCATGGGGTTCCCTAAAATTGTCCCTGACTCTTGTTCAAGTCAAATTATACCACTTATCAGGTTCTGTTTTTGCCAGAACAGTTCAAATGTCACCTTAAACCATAACAAGTATCCCCCTCTCACACACACCACACAGCGGTTTCAGCCACTTGTAAGGCTTAACGGTTCTTTCCTAAAAAACAAGTTTCTGCTGTCTTAGCATTCCCTCAAGCCTCATCCTCTGAAATCTTCCACTTCTGTCCCTCACTGCAGGCAGCTCCAGCCAGGGTGGATAACTAGGCAGAGGTGGAGCAGAACCCAGTTCTCTTAAATGGTCAGCTCACCTTGTGACAGGAGTAGACTGGGATTAGTGTGCAAGGAGATGGACATAAAGAGCTGGGGGAAAACTACCCTGAGATCAGATGAAGAGTCAGGAGAGACTGGAACAAACAAGGAAACTGGAAGCTGGGCAGAGGGGAGACTGGGACTGACCAGGAACAGAACGTGGGATAAGCAGCCAAGAAGGGGAGATATGGTAATGATATGGGAGATGTAATGGTTTTACAGCTTGCACCAGGTTCTTATGTCCATTGAACACACAAATATAACCCTGTTCATTCCTGGTAGGGAGAGTTACAAAGATATAATTGTAAGTGGCACGTTCAGTAATTTATCCAGATCCAGTATTTGGAGCTGAGGGGAAGGAGATTGGCCCCAAATCATCTCTGATAACTATGTTGTGTAATCCAGTACAGGCCACCTTAGGACACAAGGGATAACTAATGTGCTCCATTGGGAGTACAACCCCCTTGCCATATGGTAACTGGGAAGGTGAAGATGCAAATAGCAATGCAGTGAAGGCAGAAATGTTCAATAGCTATTTCTGTGCTGTATTTGAAATGAACAGGAGGAGGGGAAGTAGCATCTGCTAAAAATCAAACATTTTCAAATCACTAAGCCTGGATAACTTACCCCCAGGAGTCCCAAAGGAGCCAGCTGAGGAGCTCTCTGATCCACTAATGTTAACTTTTAACAAATCACGGGAAAATGGGGACATGCTACAGGACTGGAGGACTGCCAACTTAATTCCAATATTTTAAAAGGGTAAAAGGGGTGATTCGGGTAATTACAGAGTGGTTAGCCTGACATTGATCTTGGGGAAAATAATGGAACAGTTAGTTCAGGCTCTATCAACAAGGAATTTGAGTCTAAAAATAAAATTAATGCCAATCAACGTGGTTTTATGAAAGGTGGGTCTTGTCAAACAAACTTGTCTCTTTTTGATAAGGTTACATATCTGGGTGGTAAAGATAACTGTTGATATAATATACAGTACTTGGATTTCTCAAAGGCATTTGACTTAGTGCCACACAATATTTTGATTAAAAACTTGTTTTATATGGAATTAACAGGCACTATTAGACGGATTTAAATGGCTGACAGGTAGATCTCAAAATGAAGTTGTTGATGGGGAGATATCAATGGCCGTTTCCAGCGAGGTCTCCCCTTGGTCTAATGGTATTTAATACTTTTAATCAAGATTCTAGAGCATATGAAATCTTTACTGGTAAAGTTTGCAGAAGACGAAGATTGGAGGAGGACAGTTACTGTTATGGAGTGATCTGAATCACCTGGGTTAAGGGCACAGGTTATAGCACAGCCAAATGCCTCTGGGGCCAAGAACACATGTTATAGCTAGAGAACAGGAGATTCTGTCTTGGAAAAGCAGTGATTCAGGAGTCACACTAGATAACTATCTCAACCACAGGTCTCAGTGCAATGTAAGTTGTCTGTCCAGCCCAGCAGAGCAATGCTGGGGCAAAAAGGACTAATGCGATCCTTGGATGTACAAAAAGGGGAATATCAAGTAGAAATGGGGAAATGATCATGCCTCTGTACACAGCATAGGTAAGACCACTATTAGAACAGTGCATTCAGTTCTGGTGTCCACACTTTTAAGAGTGACGTGAAATTACTGGAGAGAGTTCAAAGGGAGGTCCACAAAAATGATTCAGGGGCTGGAAAACAAATCTTATGATGTGAGGCTTAAGGAAGTCAATTTATTCAGCTCCTCAAAGAGACGACTGAACAATAACTTGATCACTGCATGTAAGTACTGACGTGTGGAAAAGAGATCTGATAGTGGGGGACTTTCAACCTTCTTAGCAAAGGCATAACAAGATCCAGGGGCTGGAAACTGAAGTTAGATACATTCAGCGTTGAAATAAGATGCAGTTTCCGAGCAGGGAGAGTGATTAAACATTGAAATAGTTTACTAGGGAGGTGATGGACTCACCATTGCTTGGAGTTGTAAAAAGGAGATTAGATAGCTAAAAGACATGCTTTAATCAAGCTTCTGGGAACAATTCTATGGCCTGTCTATACTGGAGATCAGACTAGATGATCACAGTGATGCCATCTGGCTTTAGTCTGTGAAAAACAAATCCCTGTTATTAATGTACTCAGCCCAGCTCTTTGCTAATCACATTCCCTCTCCAACTCTTTCTTAGACTGTAGATTCTCTGTGGGGATGCACAGCACCCACACATTAGCTTAGGCATGATTTAGAGCTGATTGGAAATTTTCCAATGAAGCAAGTTTTAGTTGGAAAACGCCAAATTAACAAAATGGAAATGTTTGGTGAAAGCGTCTCGGTTTTGACAAACTGTCAGACACCAAGAGAGCTCAGACTCATGTGGTCTGTGGCTCTGAGACAGCCCGACCATATGGTTTGCCACAGAATTGAGAACCCCAATGCTTGCAGGGTCTGTGGCTCTGGGACAGCCCCACTATGTGTGGACTGCCTCAGAGATGGGGACCCGCCTGAGTCTACCAGGTCGCTGGCTCTGGGACAGCCCTACCGTCCCTGCCAATTCTGCAACAAGGAGCTCGAAAGCCATGGCTTTAGCCTGGGTTCAGCAGCTCAAGCTGGGCCCTGAGGGTTTCCAGGCTCCCTGCAATGGAGGTGGGATCCCTAGCTCCTAAGCTGCCAGGTTCCCGGCTCAGCCATGGCTCCCAGTGCTTCTAGGCCCCAGGCTGCCCTTCAGTCTGGCTGACAAGGAGCTGGGAGCCAGATATTAGCCTGGCACTTTGGAGTTTGGGCTCCCAGGGTCAATTTGGTTTTAGAAATTGTCTAAACAAAGTGTTTTGATTTATTTGAAAGATTTTTTTTCTCCGCATTTCCCTTCTGTGGGAAATTTCAAAAATGATCATTTTGGTTCCAAAACCCAACTCAATGTTTTTTCTGAATTTTCCCCAGAACAAAAATACTGACATTCAACCAGCTCTAGTCAGAGCCTGTGGGTACTACTATAACCTCCTTATTCTCTTGGCATTACATTGCATCACAATACTAACCTCAGGCATAGGAACAGCATTGCTCAAACTGTTAAGGTGTTTACTGACGGGATGGATTGATTAATGTTATTTGTGCCTCCCATCCATCCATGTCACAGTGCGGCAGCAGAATGTTTATGATCTATCTATGGGATAACAACATGCTGATCCTAGCAGAGGATGCAGTTGCTACCTCCTCTCTCTGGCACAACACTGTGCCCTCTCCCACAAGAGCTCCTCCCCATGGGTGAGATTTAGCAAGCCAGGCATGAAGGTCTTGGCCAGCATACCCACGACTAGTTGGTTCATCTGCTGTCCTTGGAATGCTGTCCCCAAAGTGAAAAATGGGGGTTAGAGTCATAATAGTAACAAAGATTAACAGAATCCAAGCTAGATGCCTCTGGTTGCTGTTATTGAGAAGAAAAATAAAACCTTACCTACAGCTTGTGTCCATGAGGTTGACAGTGATCAGGCAGGGCATGAAGTGTGGAAGAGTGAGGAGATGTCTGTCTAGCCCTAATTTGTGAGACCTGGGTTCATGTCCCAGCTCTGCGAGACACTTCTTGTGTGACCTTGGGCAAGTTGCTTAGGGCCAGATTTTTAAAGGTATTTAGGCACATAAAAATACAGATAGTTGCTTAGTGGGATTTTCAAAAGCACCTAAGCAGATTAGCTGTTTAAGGGCTTGACTACACAAGGGCACTCAGGAAAATTAATCCAAATTAACTTTCAATGTGATTTAGTTAAACTGCATTAAACATCTTTGTGGACTCTCTTATTCAAAAGGAAAGGGGCCTTAATTCAGTTTAGCTTAATTCACTTCCAACATGCATTAAGCTAAACTGAATTAAGTCTACTTTAATTCAGAACAAGGTTATGTTTACACTTAAAACGCTACAGTGGCACAGTTGCAGCTGTGCTGCTGTAGTGCTTCAGTGCAGCTAATCACTACAGCAACAGGAGGGACCATCTCATGCTGTAGTTATTCCATCTTCCCGAGAGGCGGTAGCTAGGTCAAAAGAAGGCTTCTTCCATCAACCTAACGCTGTCTATGCCAGGGATGAAGTCAGTTTAACAAAGTAACTCGGGTGTGGATTTTTCGCACCTGAGTGATGTAGCTGGGTCAGCCTAACTTTGCAGACCAGCCCAAAAAGCGTCCACAAAGGGATTTAATTAAATTTAATGAATCCACTTGAAATTCACACCTTTAGTTTAATTCGGATTAACATTCTTCAATGTCCTCGTGGAAACAAGCCCTAAATTCCATTGAAATCAATAGGAGTTAGGACCTGAAACTGAGGATGCACTTTTGAGAATCCCAGTAGGCACCTATCTGCATCTTTAGGCAACTAAATACCTTTAAAAATCTGTAAAAAGTGACAAAGAGTCCTATGGCGCCTTATAGACTAACAGACATATTGGAGCATGAGCTTTCATGGGTAAATACCCACTTCATCAGACGGAAATTTCCAAAGGCAGGTATAAATATGCTTGCAAGAATCAATCTAGACCGATTCTTGCCTGCATATTTACCTGCCTCTGGAAATTTCCACCACATGCATCTGACGAAGTGGGTATTCACCCATGAAAGCTTATGCTCCAATATGTCTGTTAGTCTGTAAGGTGCCACAGGACTCTTTGTCGTTTTTTACAGATCCAGACTAACACGGCTACCCCTCTGATACTTTAAAAATCTGGCACTTAGGGCAGGTCTACATTTAAAATGCTGCAGCAGCATAGTTGTTGCGCTTCAATGGAGATGCTACTATACTGATGGGAGGTCTTCTCCCATTGGTATCAGTACCCTGAGAAGTGATAGTTGTGTTGATGGAAGAATTCTCCCATCAACCTAGCGCTGGCTACACTGCGGTTAGGTTGCTTTAACTGCATCACTCAGGGGTGTGGATTTTTCACCCCCGTGTGACAGTTATACCAAGCTAACTTCCTAGTGTAGACCTGGCCTCAATCTCTCTGTGCCTGAGTTCCCCTTCTGTAAAAGATAATAGCAGTCCTTAGCTTGCAGGGATGTTGTGAAGACAAATACATTAAAGGGTATGAGGTGTTTGGTTACTGTAGTAATGGGCACCATAAAAGTAGCTAAGCTAGACAGAACTGTAATGGAATCTCAAGTTGACGACTTTCTTACCACTAGATGCCAGGAAAAGTGGTCTGTGACTTAATACACTTCTCCTGTATATCCTTGGCCAACAAATGCTTTTGAAAACTAGCTTCCTATTTTGCAGAGAGACCATTACTATGTATATTACAGTAGCACCGAAAAGCCCCAGCTGAGGCTGGCAGGCCATTGTATGAAGCACTGTATGCAGTTAGAGATAATCCCTGCCCCGAAGAGCTTACACTCTATAGAGACAAGAGAGAACGATACTTCCTTTCTCCCCATTTTACAGGTGACGAGGTAAGGTGCAGGGAGATCAACGGACTTGCCTGAGGTCACCCAGGGACTCTGTGGCAGAGTTTGAATTGCACCCAGGTCGCCTGAGTCCCACTCCAGTAACTTAATCACACAGCCACCCTTCCTTCTCAAACCTTAGAGCAGGGATCAGCAACTTTTGGCACGCAGTCTATCAGGGAAATCTGCTGATGGGCCGAGACGGTTTGTTTACCTGCAGCATCCACAGGTTCGGCTGATTGCAGCTCCTACTGGCCCCAGTTTGCCATTCCAGGCCAATGGGGGCTGCAGGAAGTGGCAGCCAGCACATCCCTCAGCCCACACCCCTTCCACAGCCCACATTGGCCTGGAACGGCAAATGGCGGCCAGTGGCAGCTGCAATTGGCCAAACCTGCGGACGCTGCAGGTAAACAAACCATCCTGGCCCGCCAGTGGATTTCCCTGAAGGGCTGCATGCCAAAGGTTGCTGATCCCTGCCTTAGAGCCTTATTCACAGAGCCATATTGCACAACTTCCCTGTGACGCTTTCACTTCTGGAACTCAAGCCAAAGACCTTGGCTTTTCCAGACAAGGGCTCCCATTCTTCCCCAACTTAAAACAATAGCCACACACAGGGTCCCACTCATGTTCCTTCTTAAGGACTCTTCAGCCCAGAGTATTTATTGTGGTGCTGACATTAAGAAAGTGAGCTCACTGCTTCCCAGCCTCAGGGGGACCAGCTGCTCCGCTCATCTCTTCCAGACAGAGCGGAGCCTCTCAGCACCACAGATACAGAGCGGCCAGAGCGAGGTCCTTCCCCACTAAGGGTGATAATCACATGGGATAAGTGACTGAAGAAAAGATTGGGTATCTGGCTTCAGCATAGTTTCAGCTGAGAAAGCAGGATGATGAGCCAAAAAGCCCCTAGGCACAGTGGTTCTCCAGCTCCTCCAGTCTGCCAACCTTTACATAAGACATAGACCACTTCCCCTCCCCATCCCCCTGTGCTTTGATTTCAAGATTTCTTGTTTTTCCCCGGCCTCAACGTTTCTCTTTGTCCTAGGATTTCTCACCCAGGTTCTTTGCCCCCAGGATATTCCTCACCCTCTCCTATAGCCCTTTTCAAGGGTCACCAATACCAGGCTATTGCTGTGGTCTGTCTCTGCTCTCCTTCCCTGCCCCTCAACACCTCTCTGTAGCAAGGCTGGCTGTGACCCTGGAGACACTGGCCAGCCCTGTGGGAGAAAGGCAGATCAGCTAAATGGTGCTTGAGCAGTTCTCCTGATGCAGCCAACAGGGTAATCTGTGATAAGGTGGCTAACAATGTGAGAAAATAGAATATGTCCATGGAGAATCCCAGAATTCTCAGCTTTTGCTTGTGTGGGGAGATGTGTGGGCAGAGTATTTATTCTGCACCTTGCCTGATGGACAGAGCTGAGCCTATACAATAGGATACACTTGGATACGGTGACATACTGGTTACGGTAGAGATGGGTCCAAGCTGCAAAATTCAGAGCTGGATTTCAACAAACTCAAAGGGTGACAGGTTCCAGCTACAGGTGTTGGTTTTATCTATTTACAGAAATATATCTGGTCATGGAATTCAGATCTGGGCTCTGTATTTACAACCCCACTCTCATCGAAAGTTCTGGAATGTCTGGATCTTGGGGCATGTTTGTGGCCTGTGATTTTGTAGCCCTTAGTCATCTGGGTCTAGGCTCACTGGCGGCAAGGGATCTATTCACATCAGTGTCATGATTATATGGACTCAGCCTTTCTTAAACGGGAGGCTTTTAGTAAAGAAAACAGCACAGAGTCAAAAGTATATCCACACAGTTTGAGTTCTAGCTCTGTGTTGTTTTTTAGGGACTATCCCCTATCTAGACTACATATAGCACACAATAAGGATTGAGTAATATGCTGTATGGAAACATCATGATAGCTCAGTGGTTTAAGCATTGGCCTGCTAAATCCAGGGTTGTGAGCTCAATCCTTGAGGGAGCCATTTGGGGAACTGGGGTAAAAATCTGGGGATTAGTCCTAATTTGAGCAGGGGGTTGGACTAGATGATCTCCTGAGGTCCCTTCCAACCCTCTGATTGTATCATTACAGTGTGTAAGGGCTGCAGGATCAGGCTCCTAGTTTTTAAAGAAGCATAAAAGTTCCTGGTTGTTCCTCTGTGCAAATTGCATTTCTTGTTATAGCGAACATTTATTGAGAATGAAGGCATTCGGTAACCAACATAGCTTCCCTGTAAGATGGCTCCATGAGGCACAACGACACCTAGCCTGATTTATGAGCTGGTGATTTTGCTAATCTAGATGATTCCACAAATTTGCTTCTCGGCACCACAAAGATGTGGTCTCAGCTCAGGGAACAAAAGACAGCAGAATTAAAATCCCAAGTAGCCCCTTTTATTAGGCTAATATCAACACACATAGCATAGGCAAGCTCTCCTTCATGGCACAGAACCGCTGAGCCAAAAAGAGCAATGGGCACACTCATTTACCCTGGTATTGGTTAGGAGCAACTCCACTGAATCAGTGCTCTGAGACTGGCACTGGGGCCTCATGAACTTACCCCAGGCAGTGTGGAAAGACTCCCAGTGACGTCAGTGGGAGTTGGATTGTGCCCTGACTATCTGACCCTATAGTGTCTGGATGCTGATTAGGGCTCCATAATTAATTTTTAATTATGAGGGCTGAATTTTAATGGAGAAATTGTAAAATTTCACTGTACAGTCTCTCCCCAAGTCAGGTCATTATCAGATTCCTGTAATGAGTCTGGAATAAAACAAAACCCCACACAGATTTCTTTCTGACTTGGACATGCAGAAGAACAATGCCATGGGGAAAAGGGGAGTTACCAGGACAAAATCTTCCATATCAGAAATGCAAAGCTGCCAGCAAGCTCTGACAGCCAAGAGAGGATACAGTGGATTCCATAATGCTTTATGGCAATTAAAAATATTTCAGTATTTATTCATTTACCTACATGGCACTTCAGAGCACGCACTACCTTGGGCTCATAAATTAAGCATGCACATGGTTTTAATATAGCATCTGCATCTTATACCAGGGTCTTATAATAGGATATTTAACTGCCAGTCATAGTATCCATTCTGCAGGCATCACATAAAGGCAACTGTGACATCAATGGCCCAGGCCAATATTAAAAGGTGCATTAAATCCCCACGCAAATGGGAGAAAGTGTGATAAATAGAGAAGCTTTAAACATAAGACAGTCATAAATAAGGCAGGTTGTTTTTCATGGTAAATACGGGGAGAGACGTGGCCAAAAAAAGAAAAAGCAATAGTTGTAGGTTTTTTAAAAAAAAAGGAAAAGCGATGCCATGCAATCCATTAATTATTGTTAGCTTTGTTTTCTATTAGTAGAGGCGTAAGTAACTGGCGCCGATAGTTTATAGACACATACAAAGATGGCAAAATACCAAAGAGGAGCCAGATGTGTACACATTCATTTCAACGAGTTGCTCAGCAGCGTGGAAGACTGGGTGACTCTCAGAGAGGAAGGCTGGTGCAGTGGTGAGCCAGACACCAGGGTTCAGTTTTCTGCTCTGCCACAGACTTTCTGGGTAACCTTGGGCTTGAGCACTTAAAGGGCTTCACTGCATTGTTAGCTTGAGGTATAACATGACCTTTGTCCCTAACCCATCTCCCAGCCACACACACTAATCTCTAGCTTGTGTTAAGTGATGCTCTAAACCACTGGTTTTCAAACTGTGAGTCGCGACCCAGTACTGGGTTGTGGAATGTAAGGCACTGGGTCACGGCGGCTCTGGTCAGCACCACCGACTGGGCCATTAAAAGTCCCATCGGTGGGGCTGCCTGGCTAAGGCAGGCTAGTGTCTACCTGTTCTGACACTGCACTGCACCCCAGAAGCAGCCAGCAGCAGGTCCCCCTCCTAGACGGGGGGCCATGGGGCTCCGCGCGCTGCCTGAGCACCAGCTCTGCACTCCCGGCCAATGGAAGCTGGAGGGGTGAGAGCTGCACAGAGCCGCTTGGCGCCTTCGCCTAGGTGCCAGACCTGCTACTGGCCGCTTCCGAGTACTGCGTGGTCCGCCGTGCCAGGACAAGCAGGAAGCCTGCCTTAGCACCTCTGTTATGCTGTTGATTGGTAGCTGCCCAAGGTAAGCTGGCACCCCAACCCCACTACGCAATCCTCTGCCCCAGCCCTGAGCGTCCCCCAAACCTGGAGCCCCTTCCTGCACCCCAAACCCCTCATTCCCAGCCCTATCCTGCAGCCCTCACCCCCACACCCCAACCCTCTGATCCAGCCCTGAGTCCCTCCCATACTCAAAACCCCTCATCCCAGCTCTGCTGGGTCAAGGGCATCAATTTTCTTCAACTGGGTTGCCAGAAAAAAAAAGTTTGAAAACCACTGCTCTAAACTCTAGCTAGCTGGCCAGGCAGGAAGGGTGAATTCAAGCTCAGTTGCTGGTGCTGTAGCTAGTAATGCAGGGGTGGAGGGGGGGATGCAGCAGGTCGAGTTACAACTCAGGAGCTGCTAACCCAATCAGCGTGTGCAGCACCAGTGTTGTTTCACAGCGTGGGTCACTCTCAGTTGAGCTAGGCTAGCTTGCACAGAGTAATTTGAGTTACCTGCTGCAGTGAAGACAAGCCCTCTGTTTCTCTGTGCTTCAGTCCTACATAAGCAAAAAGGGGGATATAGAACTTCCTTGCCTCACAGAGGTGTTGTGAGGCTAAATACGCTAAAGAGTTTGATGTTCTCATATGTTATTATCCAAGGTAGATTTGATGGAAAACCAAACCTAGCGGCCTGCATCTCTTTGGTCATTGACAGTGATCTGATGGCATGAAAGGACCGCAGAGGAAGCAGACCTGCTCATTGGGGTGTATTCCTAGCATAGGGGCTTCTGCAAAGGAAAAAAGAGCTAGTTTAGCCAGCTAGCCTAAAGGTCATGTCAGATGCATGGTCAAGGGCAGGGTCATGGCTGAAATGTCACTGCATTCTGGCTCTTCCTGGCTGCTGCAGTGGACCCCAGAGGCTGTTACACCTAAGCGTAAGTAAGAGCAACCACGAGGCTACTGTAATTTATGCCAGGATCTGGGAAGGCCACCAGGAAATCCCAGGCTATGCAGAGCACTATGGTGGTTTAAAAGAATATAGCTGGGCCAGAACATAGACCCAGGCCCCGTGGTGTTTGTCATGGAAATGATGACTAACAAAGACACAGTCTTAGTAACGAGGCTGAGTTCAAACCAGACACTTCTGTTTCTTCGGGAGTTCAAGAAAGGTCTTGAGAGACTGTGCATAGCTGCCATGAAGCGGAAGTCATGCCTATTTGCTGACTCAAGCCTGCTAATGCCATTCAGAATGTGGGTGGGACAGAGGGAGGAAGAAATGAGGATGTCAGGTTTAGGCAGTAGAGATAAGCATACTGAGCAGCTGCTACCCTGTAACTCTCCTGTCTGATGTTGCCATGATGCAAGAGTGGATGGGCAAGTAACAGATGCACAGTTGTTTAATTCCACAGGTGTGTTGTGCAACACTCTCCCTCCCTCTCCTTTAATAGTCAATGGATTTCACAATAAGCAGGCTTGGCATTTATGAGTTGCAATTGTTTGTTTTAGTTATCATTGTAACCAGGTGCAGGGGCAGATACACCCCTAGAGTAACTAGTGGTGTCAATAATGTTACCCCCAGGATGGGTTTTGCCTGAAGTCTTCAAAAAGAAGATTGATCATTTGTGCAATTTAAGAATGTTCATGAGACATCAGAACTATTAATTACTGCTATTATGTAGCCCTAGAGATCAGGCACCTGATTTTCCTCTGCATCACACCTTGTGTAGTCATTTGCACCCAGAACAGGTCTGTTATTGATTGGTATGTGCACTAGAATAGATTACGAGTACATTGTACCTCTGAGTATAGTATTCAGTGAGATCAGCACTCAGTTTATGGACCATTGTGCCAACTGAAACCAAAGCAAGAAGGATGGGATTGTCTAACGTGCTCATCATGGACCTAACATTAGGCCAACAGTGCACACATTTGAAAATCCCGCTTTCCCCAGCGAAAAAAAGCACACCCTGGACCAGATCCTCAGTTACCTCAACTCCCACTATAGCCAGTGGATATCGAGGGCTTTTGGAACCTTATAGGGTTGCTCAGCAACTAGCAGAACTGGGTCTTTTGATCACAGATTTCACCTAGCACCAGAATCAACAGGTTAAAAAGAGCCAATGCCTAACTCCCAGAGAATAGCTCCATGTTGAATGAAGGGGGAAAGCCATAGGGTTTCGCTATTCACTGCTAGGACTTCCTCTTGTAGCTGCATCTGAGGAATAGCTCCACTTGCTCTGAAGCCCTCTTCCATCTGTCATTAGCACTGCAGCATTTTCTCCTCACGACGCTCCCTTTTCATGGCTTGGCCTTCTGGCCAGGTCACTGTAGTTTTCCTATTCTGTGCTATCAAGGTCTCACTAGACTACCTGTCTGTGTTGCATTCAGCAGTCCTCCAATTCAAGGTTAGGCCACTTCCCCAGGATCTGGTAGGGGAACCAGGGCTGCCCACTACTTCGGGTTCTAGCCCAGGTATAGGTGCCACCTTCTCCTGTCACCAGTGGGTGCTCAACTCCCCATGCCGCCCCAGCCCCGCCCCATCTGCCCATGCCCTGCCCCCATCCCAACCCTGTCCCCAAAGTCCCCGCCCAAACTCCACCCCCTCCCTGCTCCTATTGGACTCCTTCCCCAAATCCACGCCCTGACCCTGCCTCTTGTCCCCCTCCTCCCTTGAGCACACCATGTTCCCGCTCCTTCCACTCCCTGCTCCCTCCCACAACTTGTTCGTGGTGGCAAGTGGTGGGAGGAGAAGCAGGGACGCAGCGCACTCAGGGGAGGAGACGCAGGCAGAAGTGAGCTGGGGCCGGGGGGAATGGGCGCTTGGCTGCCAGTGGATGCAGAGCACCTCCCAATTTTTCCCCGTGGTTGCTCCAGCACCAGAGCACCCACGGAGTCAGCATCTATGAGCCTAGGGACCGTACAACCAGCAGCTAAAATCTGTACTGTCCCAAAAACTTGCCACTGTTTCCCTGGGTTCCTTCCTACGAGGCCTCTGTCAAGCTTCCTTCTCCATGGTATGTCCTTCCCTCTTGGTACATCCTTCCCTCAGGGCCAGGATCCCAGGGTTTCTACTCTCCCCCTGGGTTTTCTCCTTTTCCCCCTCCAAGCTCAGCGGGTGACTGCAGGAATCCACATTACCACCGCTTTCTGCTGCAAACATCCTGGCTTTATACAGGCCTGGCCTGCTGCTGGACTCCATCCTCAATCAGCGCTTGTCTATCAAGCCTAATTCTCCCTGAGGTGTGGCCTATCCCGTTACTTATCTCAAGCCACTTTAACATTCTCTGGCTAGTGTGAACACCCCATCACAGGGCTTTTAAAATGGAAGTGTGATCGAGTGCACCTGGTCTTTGTGGCACCCTACAGGAGGCTATGTGGCCCTACCACACCCCACCCCAGAAAAGGAGCTGTGAAGGTGGGTCCTCCAGGCCTGCCTAGAGAGGCCTCATGGAGCCAGCCAGTCAGAGACCAGCAGGCTCAGATAAAAGTAGTTGCAGAGACTTAGCAGGTTAGTTCCTAGCTAGGACCCAATGGAGGAGGGTGGGTTGTGCAGGCTAAAGGCACTTGAGGGACAGCCAGAGTTTGGTTCTGGCTGAATTTGCTTAAGCTGGAAGAGAGAACCTGCAAACTTTAGCCCTAAGGTAAGAGATAAAGGGGTGATGTGGGAAGAGGCCCAGGGAAACAGTAACAACAAATTGAAGGCAGCAGTACATAGCTGGTCCCTGGGTTGGAACTGGAAGTAGTGGGTGGGCCTAGGTTCCACCACCAGCAAAATGATATAAACCCCAAGAGGGGGACAAGGCTTGTTTGGGAACCCCAACAAAGGGCTGAATTTAAGGGGCCCAGAGCTGGGGCTGAAAGACAGATGTTGTTGGACTCTCCTACCCTGGAAAGGCTTCATTTGGACTTTGTGACTTGGCCAGAGGGCCCAACCACTGCCAAAGTTGGCTGACAATCTACCAGGGAACTAGGAGTGAAAGAAGGACTGCAGTATTGCACCCAGTTGCCAGGAGATGCCCCAAAAGGTGAGTGCCTCTCTGTTACAGGAAACTATTGGGGTTTTGACCCTGAGCAGTGATACTCCACTGGCTGGGAGATGCCAGTGGAAATATTGCTGTGAGCAGGACTACAAGAAGCAAGACAAAATGGACTTCAGCACCCTTTTGAAACACTGGTTTTATGTTGTAGTCCAAATCTCTGTTAATGGTACATCACAAAATAGAGCACTTTTTTCCATTCCATGTTGAACAAACAATGCTTTGCCTCTCCAGTCACAGCAGAATTAGGAAAAAGTGGGTCATGCATATAATTCTACAGCGGGAAACAAAAGGCCATTCTGCCCCTCTTGGATCCCTACTTATGGATGTTGCAGCAAATTAATGTAATTCTCAATTGAGTCAGGCATATAATTAATACATTTTGGTGATGACTCTTTATTATGCGGATGCTGGGAGTGTTCATGTTGCTGTGAAAGAGACTAAAATAAATAAATCCTTTACGGAGTTCCTGTTCCACACACTCAACTCTTGTCTCCACTGTGCATTCTGGTTTTTCTTGTAACCTTATATTCTTGCTAATTATCCACAAGCTTTAAGGTCTTTGCTCAGATTCTTTCATCTATTTCTGCTCACCTCCCCTTACTTTTTAATAATGGCACAGGCCTCATTATGTTAAACATACTGTTCTAGGATATTTAAAATCCCCCTTAGCTGTGTTATGCCTGTGGTATCTCCTATATGCTCACAGGCACTGGACAATTCAGTAAAGTGGAGAACTGGGGAGGGATATACACAGAAGTGAGAAAATATTGGCAGATGACCTAGTGTAAGGGCCAGATCATCAGCTGGTAAAAACTGGTATCGCTCCATCGATCTCAAAGCCATGCTGATTTCGACCAGTTAGTGATATGGTCCTTCATTTAGGATTCTCTGAAGGACAAAGTTGAGTGCAAGATACCCAACAATAGAAGAATAATCTGTATATAGTGCAGTGGGTGTCTAAATGTATACACCTCACTGGCTGAGTTTTGTTATTTCTTTCCTATTAAAACAGCAGACCCAAATACAGAATCACAATGAATATACATATCCATGTGCTGCTCAAAGCACACTCAGATCTGAAAACAGAGTCAGCAGGAGGTTTTCTGATTAAAAAAAAATATTGTCCCAAGAGGGGAAGGTAGAAAGGGCACAAGGAATCAAAGTGGAGAAGACTGCTTTGAGGGCCTAGCAGAGAATCGATGCATTTTTGCCTTGTTTTGGTCAGAAATTTGACAGCCACTCACCTCTGAGCAAAACTGAACAGAAGAACGTAATGTAGCAAAATCACTGCCATCATCCTGGGGTTGGCGGAGGAGCAAGGTTATGTGATCTAAATGTTTCTCCCAACTTGTCAATTCATATATTGCCAGCGCACTTACTACAGTGGAGACCAAGGTCAGAGCAATAGATGGTCTGCAAAAGCAGCCATACAGGTCTGTGATCTGGCTCCCTCCACTCCCCTCTAGACCCAGGTTCCAGTCCTTGATCATGTCTTTCTTCTCTCTCCGAGAAGGCATTCTAAGGGGGTTCTTCAAACAAACAGAAAAGTCCTCGCTCCTCTTCCTTCCCTTGTATGAGAGGGACATCCATAGGAAAACAGAGGCCACAGCAACTGGGATATTGGAAAGTCTTCCTCGTTCAGCCCTTCGGGCTTAGTCTAAAATGGGGTCTACCTCCAGCCCTTCCTCGTAGAGCACACTGCTTTGAGGCTGGGTCACAACTCTGAGAGCAGGGAGGCCGGCTGCTGTCCCCATCTCAGCAGGCCTCTCTGCTGTCTGAGGTGAGGTAACCTTTCTGTTCATTCCCCTTCCTCTGGCGGGTTTTCCCTTTTAAGCTTCCCCACCCTCCAGGCAGAACAAGTCTTGCAGGTGAACCTCATTGGTGCTGAACAAGCCCAGAGGAACTTCTTTATCTCCTCTCTGGCAGGGTGAGGGCGTGTTCCCTCACAGACCCCTAAACACATACAAGCACTTTTCAAAGCATTACAGCAACTACTACACTACATGCAAAGTATTTCACAACATAACTAAGGGCTTGTCTACAAATGAAAGGTAACCCATAATGAAGCAGGGTGTGAATTCAAAGTGGATTAACCATTCCTGATTAACTCCATATTTGGACCTTGTGAGGCCCACATCCTCAAAAGTGTTGTGGCTCCTAACCAAAGTGGATTAAATTAATTCAGGATAAGGAACTCTTAAGCTATGTCGATGCTGCGCACCTTACAATGGCGTGGCTGTGCCACTGCAGCCATGGTGTTGTAAGATGTGCAGGGTAGCTGCTCTTTGTCATCAGGAGAGAGCCCTTACGGTGACAAAATAAAACCACCCCAAATGAGGGGCAGTAGCTTCATCTCCAGGACAGCAGCTCCACCGATGAAGCGCTGTCCATACTGGTGCTTTATTGTTAAAACTCTTGTCATTCAGGGATGGTTTTTTTCACACCCCAAGCAACAAAAGTTAACAAAAGTGCAGTGTAGACGCAGCCTTGTTCTAGAGTAACCAGGAAGTTAGTCAGAAATAACTATTCTGTGGGCTTGGCTACACTGGAGAGTTGCAGCGCTGCTGATGGGTTTACAGCGCTGCAACTCACTCTGTGTACACACTTGCAAAGCACAGCCAGCGCTACAACTCCCTGGCTGCAGCGCTGGCTGTACACCTGGTCTGCTTGGGGTGTAGCGATTCCAGTGCTGGTGATGCAGCACTGCTCATCAAGTGTGGCCACCAAAAGCGCTTTTATTGGCCTCCCAGGTATTAAGAGGTATCCCAGAATTCCTGTCCACAACAAACCAGAAGAATGGCTGAACTACAAGCTCCCTGGACCTACTAATCTAAAAAACAAACACAGCTGCTCTTTGCTCCAGGGAGCGAGCGGAGGCAGGGGAATTGCTTTGGAATGTTCGCAGCTGTTTGCTTGAGGGGAGGGGGGAATCCGTGTTGAGCAGCTGCTTATGTGGTCTGAAGGCTATTTAGGAGCGCATAATTTGCATTTAGTGAATAAGAGAGGGGTGGGGGAAGGGTCAGACCTTTTAAAATGATTGAAGGTAGGTGCTGTGTATCTTCCAGTCCTTAGAACTTGCAAGGCAGGGAGCTGAGAACAGAGTCAGCTCCAAAA
>NC_133771.1:16574999-16596111 GCF_003597395.2 Chelonoidis abingdonii
CAAGACCTTTAATCATTCTTGTTGCTCTTCTCTGGACCCTCTCCAATTTCTCCACATCTTTCTTGAAATGCGGTGCCCAGAACTGGACACAATACTCCAGTTGAGGCCAACCAGCGCAGAGTAGAGCAGAAGAATGGCTTCTCGTGCCTTGTTTACAACACACCTGTTAATGCATCCCAGAATCACGTTTGCTTTTTTGCAACTGTATCACACTTACTCATATTTAGCTTGTGGTCCACTATGACCCCTAGATCTCTTTCTGCCATACTCCTTCCTAGACAGTCTCACACATACAGACTGGGAAGAAACTGATTGTTCCTTCCTAAGTGGAGCACTTTGCATTTGTCTTTATTGAACTTTGTCCGGTTTACCTCAGACCATTTCTCCAATTTGTCCAGATCATTTTGAATTTTGACCCTGTCCTCCAAAGCAGTTGCAATCCCTCCCAGTTTGGTATCGTCCGCAAACTTAAGCATACTTTCTATGTCAACATCTAAGTTGTTGATGAAGATATTGAACAGAGCCGGTCCCAAAACAGACCCCTGTGAAACCCCACTTGTTATACCTTTCCAGCAGGATTGGGAGCCATTAATAACCACTCTCTGAGTACAGTTATCCAGCCAATTATGCACCCACCTTATGGTAGCCCCATTTAAATTGTATTTGCCTAGTTTATCGATAAGGATATCATGCGAGACCGTATCAAACTCCTACAACTTTACATATTTCATCCCTCTGTACTCTCATCACTTACTGAGAATCTCGGGATTACACTCAAAGCAACTAACAGAGTCTGCATCAAAGGACCTCTTGGGTTTTATCTTTGTGATCCAGCTGCCACTTTCAAACACAAAGACGTGTGGTAAGTAACAAACATATTTGTACTGCAATTTGTTTCACCCCCTCCCCACCCCGCACATCTCTATTTACATTTACTATTCCTCTAACAGTTTAATGACATGCCATTTCTAGGAATTGGGAGGAAGAATACCAGGGAGAGCAATAATAATTATTCAGTAGACTTATTAGTTCTAGGATGTAGCTATTATGGTTAGATGTAATTCTCCGGGCCAAGTAATGCCAAAAACAGGGTCCTAGTAAATGACAGGTTAGTGAAAGAGGGATCTCAGCCTTCCAACAAAGGGCTTTTTGGTCCTTGCTGTACTTTCTCATTCAGCTGAGATGCAGTTGGTGACAGAGTGGGAGGAGACCTCGTCCAGTGCAGGGCGAGTGTGTCCCATCACACCCTTAACCCCAGTCTATAAACTCACCCTCCTTAGCAGGGGATTGTGGACCAATGGCCAGAGTCAATAGATTAACCCCTCTTAGCAGGACAGTAAGGCCTAGTAGCCCCAAACAGTACATTTGCCCCATGAAGACAGGGCAGTAAGACCTAGCGGCCAGCTTCCCTAGATTCACCCTTCTCAGCAGGACCGTGAGGCCTAGTGGCCAAAGTAAGTTGGGAAGGGGGCTGCCACACACAAGGAGGGAGGGAAGCAGCCCGGGTGTGGGGGGGGTCCAGGCTCTCCCTTTCCACTGGACCCCAGCCCAGGGCCCTGATAGTGGCAGCGGTACTTGCCACTGAGTCAGCGGCGGGTTCCGACCAAAACATGCTGACTCAAAAGTCCAGTTCACTAAGCGGGCTAGTATCTACTTCTCCTGGGCTGCTTCCTAGCATGGTTCCCATTGCTGCAGTCTGGGTGTCTCTGCTGTCTCCGGGTTCCCAGGTCTGTGCTGTCCCCGGCGATTCCTGATGCAGCGAGGTCTCTGTGAGTAACTTGGCATCTACCCAGGTTATGGCATCTCCGGCCCCCACAGCCTTGGGCTTCAACTCTCTTTGGCTGGAGCCAGCAGAGTACATCCTTCCTCCCTGGTAGCAAGCCCCAACTGAGCTGAGCTCCTTCTTCTTATATCAATGAACTTGGGACATGCCCAGTAGATAAAAGGAGGTGTGGGTCCCTCAACCCACAATGTAGGGTTAACTCTTCCCCATCCAGTGCAGGGTGAGTGCACCCTGTCACAGTAACCTTAAATTGGATGGATTATTGGCCTCTAATGGGAATATGAATTAATCTTTGGAACTGAACGCCTAGCTGCTCATGCCTGATCTTACTGCCCATGTGTTTTGTCCACTGACACAGTCTCTCCTCTCTTCTACTTGTCTTGTTCAGATGTCCATCCTCCATAACTATCTTTTGAGGTTACTGATGCTCATTCTTCATTAACACTTAGTACATATACAGAAGTTTTCATCTTTTAAGACTTTCCAACTATTAATTAATGAATCCTCACAACACCCCTGGGAGGTGAGGAATAAAATAGTATTGTCTGTATTTTACAAACCAAAGAAGTTAAGTGATTTGCCCAAGACCCTATAACAAGTCAGTCCTGGAGCTGAGGTTAGAACTTAGGAGCTTCTGGGTCCCACTCCCATACTCAGACCAATATGCCACTTTTCAGTGCCTTAGACTTCAGCTTTGACAAACCTTCACAATGGACAGACTGGAAGCAGCATTTTGCAATTTTTCAGATTGCTACAAATCTCCATAAGGAAACTGACGATATATATGTATGCTTTTTAATTTATGCTCTGCCTGCTTCCTCGTGGCATATCTAAGTCCTTTGACTTTACCGAGTACAGTCACAGACAATTGGAAAAGTTCTGGCTATAGTTGTAGCGTACTTTTTACCTCAGAGAAATGTCATTTATGAAAGAGCATGTTTTCCACCAGAGAATTAAAAGACCAGGGGAAAATGTGGAATATTTTATAAGAGCTCTGCATGCATTGGCTGAAAAGCTGAGTTGGGAATCACAAAACATGAAAATATCAGACAGGTTGGTTATTGGATCAATAGATAAAAATATTTCACAGCAGCTACAATTAAAGACAGACTTAACCCCACACACTGCCATTCAAATAGCAAAGCAGTTAGAGCTGGCAAGACAGCAAAACCAAGAGCAACCTGCCCAACTTGAAAAATAAACTGATTTAGAAGCTGTTAACAGATTTACAAGTACTACAAGTCATTACTAGAAGACCCCTGCAGCAAGGAGAGAGAAATCCCAGGCTAAGAGGGGCAAATTTAAACACCAAAGCCTTACAGTCTAAATGCACAAGATGTGGAAAACTCATAGCCCATCAAATGATGTTTCATCAAATGTGCAAGGTGTAATAAATACATAAAAATATGGACATTTTGCAGTTGCTTGCTACACCAAAACGGGGAGTTGACTCCTTAGACAATCAAGAGCCATTGTTCCTGGGATCTATCATGTGTGATGACAGAGCCTGCCTGGAGAGTGAAACTGACCATTAATGGAAAGACTATGGACTTTAAAATTGATCTGAGCAGAGATCAGTCATCTCAGAAAGGACTTACAATTATCTTCAACTCCTCCCAGATCTGAAGACACCGGACACAGCTCTGACTAGCTCCAGAGGTGCTCTGAGCCAGTTCACCACAGGAACAACTTACACTCTGAATACAAAGCTTTTGTCTTTGTATGTGATCATGGCAGCTGTGATGGGCCTAGTGAGAAAGGTGGAAGAACTCTATGGCTCAGAATGGTGGTCAGCTGGCAAAGGGTCTGTTGGGCTGAAACCTGTTATCCAGCAGCACCAACAATATTCACAGTCTTGTACAGAACATAGAGGAAAAACAATAGTTCTTGTATAAGGGAAGTGCTGAGCACCCCGAGCTCCACTGATATCACTGGGTGCAAAGATACACAATGTAATAAATGCCTGGAGAGATGGGCTATCGTGCAAGGACCAGGCTCTGAGACAAACCAAAGAGAGCAGCTGAGATACGAAGTATCAGCTGTACAGAGAAGAGAGGCATTCCACAGAGGGTTTTTTTGCAGGTGATGAATGAGCAATAATAGGCTTAATCTGGGGACATATTGAACCCAAGGGTACATACCTCCTCCTGTCGGGCTAGTTCCCATCAATACCAATGGAATGCAACTTTACTCCATTCCTAGACACTGAAGTATATTAACACCTAGCTAAGGTACTTCTATGGCCCCCATCCCTGTAGTATCTGAGCACCTCAAAATGTTTCATGTATTTATTATCAGCACCCGCTGCAGATAGGGAAGTGCTACTATCCTCATTTTACAGATGAGGGAACCGAGGCACAGACTAAGGCACTGACTTGTAAAGGTGTTCAGGCATTGATCCATTGCAAGCCCAGTGATTTAAATGGCTAAATCCCACTTTTAAAAGTCTGTGAGATTAAGCTCCTAAATGCCTAAATTGCTTTTGAAAATGGGATTTAGCTATCTAAATCGCTTAGGCCTTGCAACTCACCTAAACACCTTTACAAATCAGGGTCTAACTGACTTGCTCAGGGTCACACAGGGGAGTGGTAAACAATGAAGAGGACAGGTCACTGGTAAAGTGTGATCTGGATTGCTTGGTAAGATAGGCCCAAGCCAAGAATATCCATTTAATACAGCTCAATGTAAGGATACACCTCCAGGAACAGAGTGTAAGCCATACTTACACAATGGGGGATGCAATCCTGCGAAGCAGTGACTGGGGGAAAAAATGTGGCGATCATGGTGGATAACCAGTTGAATGTGAGCTCCCAGTGCAACAGTCTGGCCAAAAGAGCTAAAGTGATCCTTCAATTCATAAACTAGGGGAATCTTGGTATAGAGAGGTTATTTTACCTCTATATTTGGCACTAGGGTGACTGGTGCTGAAGTCCTGTGTCCAGTTCTGCTGTCCATAACTCAGGAAGGTTGTTGATAAATTGGAGAATTCAGAGAAGAGCCAAGACACTGATTAAAAGATTAGAAAATCTGCCTTACAGTCATTGAGGTTTTGGAGTCTCTCTTTAGCTTAACAAAGAGAAGGTTAAGGGGTGACTTGATTCTATAAGTACCAACATGGGAACCAAATATTTGATGGGCTCTGCTTTCTAATAGAGAAAGTATAATACGATCCAATGGCTGGATGTTGAAGCTAGACAAATTCAGATTGGAACTAAAGTGTAAAGTTTTAACAATGACCAGTTTTAACTGGAACAATTTACCAATGGTCATGCTGGATTCTCCATCACTGACAATTTTTAAATCAAGATTGAATGTTTCTTCTAAAGGATATGCTCCAGGAATTAGTTTGGGGAAGTTTTCTGGCCTGTGCTAGATAGAAGTCAGACTAGATGATCATAATGTTTCCTTCTGGCTTTGGAATCTATGAATCTTGTTGGCCTTGGTTAGCAGCCTATAGCACTGTGCAGCTGACAATATCACTGACACATTGGTTCCTCTGTTGCTAAGCGATCAGATACTTGTCTTGTTCTCCTTATCCAACACATGCACAGCAGAGCTGTTATGGGCATGCCTCCAATGCCATCTCTAACTCACCTAATCATAGAGACTCTCCTACCTTGGCTTTTGTGCTCTACAGGGACCTGTGCAAACCTCCCCCCTGATTTGTTCTGCCTGGGTTTGAAGCACCTTAATTGTGCTTTTAGGTTGCCTGGGCTACCGCTAGCAGTGTCACTGCATGAAGATGGACAGACGCTTCACTGCTGTGATAGAAGCAGCTCCATGGACAACCTGGCTCCATGCACCAGAGCGTAGAGTCAATAGCCTTGCATAACTACCCCCACACCACACCTCAGTGCAGACAATGAATGAGCCAGGTCAAAGAACTAGTTATCATGGTTATATTCACTGCTAGGGTACCGTACGTGACCACAGACCAGTGTGATCATGGCTTTCTAAGTCTGTGATGGAGGTAAAGCCTTCACTGAACTTTTAACTATATGGATTTCAGCTTCCAGGGGACAGTGTATTCTGGATCCCAGAACAAAGAGGTATGTCAAGGTTTGGGGGCAGAAGCTGTGATTTTCTAGGTCTCTTCTGAAGCACTTAGTACTCTTTAGGTGCTGATAAAAACCATGTAATTATAGTTGTGGAGTGGTCCAGGCCACTTGCTAAGCAAGGTGAAATCTATCTTAGCATTTAAAGTCCAATTTTCAACTCCACCTAGCTTCCCCAAAGGAGACCAATTCTCCTGAAATTTCACAATCTGCCTGTCATCCCCAACTTGAACTCTTAGGAAGCCACCTCTGCACCACCCCCTCCACAACTACCACCCTGGGGCTGGATCCAGTGTGGTAACTGGCATAACTGGAGCTCTGAATCTCCTCTAACTTTCATGCAGCAATGTGCAGGGTCCAGGGACCCTTCCAGTAGTCTCCTGGATTACTGAGGCATATTAGCACTGTAGCTAAGCTCTGTTCCCCTGGGAGCACACCTTAGGCTGGGGAGTGGAAGGAGGGGACAGTAGTGAGTACAGTGGCTCTAGGACACTTGAGGATCCCCTTAGGCAGAAGAAGTCTTCCAGAGGCTTTCCAGTGGCTTTGCCCCCAAAGTTCTGAGGGTGGGGATACGCATCTGCTACTTCCAGAAAGCAGTGGGGTGCTCTCAAAACTGGGCATGGCAGGCCCAATTCTGATTGCCAGCAACTCCATTGACTTCAGTGGAGTGTCTTCTGGCTTAAAGCTGAATCAGGCAAGTCTAAAAGTAACACATAGGTAGTTGTTTGGAAGCAAAGGTAGTTCTTAATTGGGCTTTTTAAAAGCTATGGTTCA
This sequence comes from Chelonoidis abingdonii, assembly GCF_003597395.2. Lineage (NCBI taxonomy): Eukaryota > Metazoa > Chordata > Testudines > Testudinidae > Chelonoidis > Chelonoidis abingdonii. The sequence goes on from NC_133771.1 coordinate 16,581,612, forward strand.
GAACCACGCTGACTGAATCACTCCTAATGAGTCATGAGTTTCGAGAAATATCCAGGCAAAAACTGCAGTATCCTCAAATTTATTAATAACAAAAATCACCTCTAAGAAAATCAAACCATTACCATTATTGGTTTTTCACCTGGGTCCCAGGAGCACCTGGCAGGCCCTACCAAGACTAGGGCTCTATTGTGCTGGGCACTGCACAAATAGTTAGTAAACAGAGCCTGACCCAGAGCTGATATCTAAATAGACACCGGGTGTGGGAAGAGCAGACCCACCAGTAGAGTGATGGCAGAAAACGGCAGGTTAGTCCCGTAGGGAGGGAGGGTGCAGTGGATAGATTTTTGTTTTTATCAGGTGACGTTTAGAAAGGAGGGAATTAGCTAAACAGAAAGACACAGGAAGGGAGAGGAGGATAAAGAGTGGAAGAGGCTAGGGGGAACAAAGGCCAGTGGAGTGAAGCTGAGGTGAAGAGATTGTGAGGAAGCAGCTGAGAGTGGGTAGGAGTAACCAGCTAATCAGTACAGGGGAGAGTGGCTGGAGTGAAAGCGGCTTGACTTCAGTCTCTGATAATCTCTACTTAAACTGCTTCTGCCACCTTAGTGCTCTAGGGGGCTCTTCCCTTCTTTCCCCAAGGCCACCCCTCAGGGGGAGCACCATGTGGCTGCTAGTGCTCCCTGAAGTAGATGTCTCAGCAGCACAGTGCTGCCGGAAGGAGGCTGCCAATCTGACCCCCTCATAAGGGACCCCCTTTCTCCCACCCCCTTTCAAAACAAAGGGTGGGAGAAAGGAAGCAGGATCATGTCCATTTTACAGACGGGGAAAGCAAGGTGCAGAGAGAGGAAGCAAGGTGCCCAGATGTCACACCACCTATAGTAGAGGCAGGAACCAAACACCAATCTCCTGAAGCTCAGGCTATTTTCTTAATCTACTTCCAGGCCCCCAGCAGCAGTGAAGAAAATTCTAAAAGCCAGCTAGCACTCCAGGCATATTTTCATACCAGTCCCTCAACTCTCAGGGGTGCGTCTACACAGCCCAAGCTGGGCATAGGGTAGCTTGAATCCAGGTAGAGAGGGCAACAACAGCAGTGAAGACAGTGCAGCATGGGCTGGCAAGTGGAATATGTACCCAGGTCGGTGCTGAGCTTGCACTACTGTGCTGAAGCCCACGCTGGGCTGCCTTCACTGCTATTGTTACCTGCGCTAGCCAGTCAGGAAGGTAAGCCTGTGCACAGCGTTTGCGATGTAGATATACCCTAGGTCCTGACCCTGCAAATGGAACTATGTGAGCAGAACCACACCCCTCCCATTAAAATCCCTGGAGCTCTGTGTGGATGCAGCGGCCTGCCAGTCCCAGAGCTGATTACAGGATCAAGGCCCTAGTCTGAAGGCTGTGCAAATAGCAAACCTCTTTAGAGCAGTGGTTCTCAAACTTTAGCAAGCCGAGGACCCCTACTTTGATTTAAAAGTTTTGCTGACCCCCCACCCCAACTCCCTGGCTCAGGCCCTGCCCCCACTTCACTCCTTCCCCCAAGGCCCCACCCTCACCTCACCCCTGCTCCACCTCTGCTCCTCCTCTTCCTCTTCTCTTTCCACCCCATTCCCCAAGCACATCCCGTCCCTGCTCCTCCCTCCCAGCACCTCCTGCATGCCATCGAACAGCTGTTCTGCAGCATGCAGGAGGCACTGGGAGGGAGGGGGAGGAGTCAATCAGCAAGGCTAGTGGACCAACTGGAGTACTCTGGCAGCCCCCAGTTCGAGAAACGCTGCTTTAGAGTCAATTCTGTGTGTAACAATTTTCTGTGCCTCTTCTGGCCATAGACCCAAACTAAAAGCCTCGAGAGATGTTAGCAAAAGCCACAGATTACCCTCAGCAGAGTGCAGAGATTAGCTTTTCTGAACTTTTGAGGGCAAAAAAAATAATCCCTCAAGTGGTGGGAAATTTAAGGCACTGTACAATAATCAAAGGGAAAATGATCTCATGGAGCGAATCTGCATTTAGACTTCAGAAAAAAGTTGGATTCCCTTGTGCGCTGACTGGATGTTATTATGTAGGTCAATGGTTTTCAACCTGTGGCATGTGTGTCGTTTGTGGCCCAATCAACACACAGCTGCGGCCCATGTGACAGGCCATATAGATAGTATATAGATAGTGTGGACGTGGCCAACAGAACACAGAGAGCCGGATATGCAGCCTATGATGGTACATAGGTTGAGAACCCTGGTGCAAGTAATGAACAGTTTACTTCATTTAAAAACCAAAATACCGCTGTCCCCGATTTTCCCTGTGTATAAAGCCTGCTGCAAATGGCTCAGCATGGAAATACTGCACATTCTCCCAAGGCACCAAGTCTCCCATGCCTGCACTCTGCAGATTTATATACTCACATGCCTTTTAAAACAACGTGTATCCCCGACCTCAAGGCATTAGCAATAAAATGTCAGATAGCATTTTTCAAAAATGTAACATGATCGCAAGAGAGAAAATATTAAACGTCAACAAAAGGCTCATGCCAAATATGGAGAGAGAGGGGGAAGCACAGCAGATTGGCTTTTCTCTAAAGGCTGCTAGCAGCAGTCTTGGAAAAGGACTGATAAAACATTCTGTTATAAGTCTTATTTTTCTGCTGCTGTATATTAGATGGCAGCTGTTAAGTTAACCTCTTCCATGCCTGATGATACCCAACAGACTTAGATGAGGTATTTAACCTGACTGTTGCAGAATCTGGCCCTGGAAGGAAAGTGTGTGGGGAGGAGGGGGAGTAAAGGACGAGGATTGGGTTAAGAAGGCTGTAGTTATCATGATATATGGCATCACGAATGAAGCAACTGCCATTTATGAAAGAAAACAGTTACAATTACAGCCAAACAACCAGGCTTCAACTCAGTTTGAGTTCCAGCCCTTTCTGCAGCTCAAGGGTTTAGCAGGGCTGCCCCCCACAAAGAACTCTGTAGGTCACACACAGACAGCTAGTAGCCGACTATCATATTACAAGTAACTGTTGTTATGGTAGGTAGGTGTTTTTCCTAATGTGTGTTTGGAAGCACCTCGTTTTTCAGCATAGTGGATGTGGCTGAGAGATTTCTTGAAGTACAAGGGAGGCAATTTTTATTATATTAGCTGTGGAGCACTGAACAAGATGAATGTTCTGCTCAGCTAATTCAGCATGTGCCACTCAGCGTATAAAACGTTAAACTCCCACCCTCTTTAAATTAAATGCAGAGACTTGATGCAAGAGCAGGGGAGGAAGAGTGAAAGTCAGTGTGCAGTACTGACAACCTTGAGTGTTCAGAAATCAAAGAGCCTCCGCCCCCTCCCAAACCATGAAATTTTTTTTAAAGAATAATGAATTCTGGGTTCTCTTTATTTGCCGTCTGATGTTTAAGACCAGAGTGGAGTTGATTCACATTTTCAAACTTGTCTTTGTAATCATGAGGGCTGGAAACATCAAAAAAGATAAACTGAGATTCTCTCTTAACCCCATGACTCCACGAGCTGAGGCTAAAGAAAAAACATCAAATGTCACAAGACTCATGATAAAACTGGCAACACGGCACATTAAGGGCAAATATGCACTTGGGCACACACATGCGTATGTGCACAGAGTTCTTGCAGGAGCTTGGAGAGAAGGGAAAGGATAATAAAGGGGCTTGCTTGGAGGTTTAAATGAGTCATCTCTTTTAAAAAACCCACAATTTAAATGAAACTGTTTGTATGAAGCAGACTGAGTTCCTGACCACAAGTAGTCAATGAGAAGCCAATGCCACTTTTTGGGAGATGGGGAAAATGAGCCCCAGCATAGAGGGTGGTTTTCTATTGTGTAATGCCATTGAAAGCAATGCAGCTACGTATATGAGTAATTTCCATGTTTATTTTGTTCATATGGCTATGATGATGTTCCATAGTACAAACACTGAGAAGTGAGCACAATAGCACCAAAGCCCAAACCAAATTCAGAGTTGCATTGTGCTTGACACTGTACGTAAATATAGTAATAGGCAGTCTTGCCCAAATAGACAAGACAAAGGAAGATCTCTAGTTCCTGTTTTGCAGCTGGGGAACACAGGCACAGAGGCCTAAATTTTCAGAAGTGATTAGAGATTTTGGATGCCTCCATTTTTCAGGGCCCTGCTTTAGACACTGTGAAAGTCTGATTTTCAGAGGGTGAGCCCTCAGCTTTTTTTTGAAAATGGGGGCCTTTTTAAGGCAACTCAAGTTGGGCCAAAAATTTCAGCACCCAGGGTCTCTAGTTACTTCTGAAAAGCTAGGGCAGAGAGATTAAGGGACAGATTTTCAAAGGTGCTTGAAGATGCAGGGTGAGGTGTCTAGCGACACAGATAGGGGCCTAATGGGATTTTCAAAAGCACCTAAACCGGTTAGGCATGTGTGAGGTTTTGAGGATCACCCAGACTAGCAAGGGGGTTCTGTCATCACCTGGCGTGTAACTTTGAGTGCCTAAATACTGTGCTACTTATGGTTGAGAGCTCTGACACCCGTAGGCTCACCCACCTACCTTCTCCTTTCAGGGTGACCCAATAACCCTTCTTGTCCCAAATCTTCCCAAACTCATCTGAGTTTTTAACTACCAGACACTCAGACGTTTCCTGTCCGATTTGTCACCCTGAAGGAATGACACCCGCTCCCAATTATCAGTGCACTTTGCCACACATAATCCACACCGTTTGCACAACAGAGACATGACTGGGTTAAAAATAAACAAAAGATTCATTTGATAGAAAAATCACAGATTCATAGATGAAATCATAAGGAAAAGCAAACACATGCAAGCTACACAGAAAATAAACAAAGATGCAACCTCAGTCTTTACACTTCTATATTAGCTAAATCTCCTTCTCTAACACAAGTTGCCTATTGCCTCTGAACAGTTTCCCAGCGTGCCCTGTGTCCTAAAGAGGATCCAGCATCTCAGGGACAGCACCCCGCTTAGATGCTGGCCCTTGGTTTCTGGATCCCCTGCACTTCTAGACCCTTCCCTTTTAACTGGGGGGTTTGCAGTTTTTTCCTCTTTCTCTCAGACTACAGAAGTTCATGGTTACACAGAGCAGGGGAAACTCCCTCCTCCCTTAGTTTTCCAAGTTTCCTTTTCAGGTTCAATGTCTTTCAGTTAACTTCAGTGGTCCCCACCATCTTTCCCTGGGTTGTTTGATGCTAGGGGCTTGGAGTTAGGTTTGTGAAAACAACGAGCCTGAGAGGTACCCTCTGTTATACATGGGGATGTAGGTGGTCTGGCCTAGTAATCGGAGCAAGAGTCAGGCCTAGTGGACAGAACAGACATCCAGGTTGGGGAATGGAGCAGAGGATCAGCATGAGAGTCATCTACCAGTTACCAGAGCCAGAGTAAGAGTCAAGAATTGAAGCTAAGGGTCAGCACCAAATTCAGATACCAAAGTGTCAGAGCCAAGGGTCGAGTCAGAGTCAAGTTGGTGGTTAGGGTCGGAGCCAGGACTGGTAATTGATGCTGGAAATCAGGCAAGAGCAGGAATTGGAGGAGAGGCAAGGATCAAGCACAGCGCAGTGGGAACAGGAGTGAAGGCAGGGGTTAAGGGAGTGATGCAGGAGCTGGGGCAGAGCAGGGATTGGGAACAGGGTTGGGTGCAGGTAGCAGCACAAGCACAGCCCAATGAGCCACAACAGGAAATCACCTTAGTGCTCAGACAACTTCCTGTGCCTTCTTCTGGCTTAAATAGCATGATTGGACCAACTGGTGGAGCTGGGCGATCCTCCAGTCAGAGCTCCCATGGGTCGTGCCGTGGCTGAGGCTGGAGTCCTCCTAGCTTCTTGGCCCACTAGGTTTTAGCAGACCATGGGTAGAAGCCAGGATGCAGTGGCTGTTTGAGAACTCTTAGGCCTGGGTTCAAGACCTTGGACATTATACCCACCTTGCCTGATTGCTTCCTCACACTGCTGGGAGGTGATGGCATATTTGCACTATAGTTAGAATGACAAGGTTATGCATACATTCATAACCCGTATACGTATCTCCTAATGACCATCAAGTTCAGAACATTACATGTCTTCACAGAAGATATTACTGACTGTATATTTCTACACAATAACAAATGTATACAACCAGCCGATTCAATTGCTTATACTTGGGTGTTCAGACCATTTTCCCCATGGTATGTCTGGACACTGACTGTCACAGCACTAGGGACCTGCCTGGGGGGGGGCGGAAAAAAAAAGCACACTAGAGGCCTGAATCTTTAGGCACCTAAATGCCTTTGAAATTCTGTCCCTCAGTGACTTGCCAAACTCACATAAGAACTTTGTGGCAGAGTTAGGCACTGAACCCACTGCTGCTGATTTCAGTGCTCCTGACTTAACCACAAGAGCATCCTCAGAGCACATTTGCAGGATTGGGTCATTTGCCATTTCTTGTTATTTTACCCTGAGATTTGTTTGTTTTTTTTTAAAAACTCCAGCTTCTGTGGTCAGGTGATTACAAAAAAATCTCAGTTTTCATTTAAAACAAACATTTTTAGTCCTCATGCATGCATAGAAAAGCTTGTAACCCCAAAGACTCAAAAACCAGAAGGCAAATGAAAACAACTCCAAAGTAATTTGCCTTAAAAATTGTAAGATTTATTTTCAGTCTCATTAATATTTTAAACCTAACTCATGATTCTTGAATGTTTGGAATTAGCTACTAGAACTGGTCAGAAAAACTTTGAAGGAACTATTTTTTTGCTGAAAAAAAATGCAGTTCCATCAAAATCTAAATGCTTCACAAAATCATTGTATGCAGTGTTGATGTAGCCATGTCAGTCCCAGGATATTAGAGAGAGAAGTTGGCTGAGATAATCTCTCTTATTGGACCAACTTCTGTTTGTGTAAGCTCGAAAGCTTGTCCTCTCTCACCGAGCTCTTCTGTAGACCTGAAGAAAAGCTCTGTGTAAACCTAAAAGCTTGCCTTTCCCACCAACAGAAATTGGTCCAATAAAAGATATTACCTCACCCACATGGTATCTCACAAAATTGTCAGTTTTGTCAGAATTTTGTTTCAGAGAAAAAATGGCAATTAAAAGTTCTGACAAGGTTGAAATACCCATTTTGACATTTTTGGAACTAAAGATTTCAGGTTTTCATTTTGAAATTTTAAAAATTGTGCATGATTTATTCTAATAAAAATTTTTAAAAAGTCAAAAAGTTTAAAAGTTCCAAAACAAAATCAGAATTTTCTCTGAGCATTTTGAAATGTTTGAAAGAAGCCCAATTCTGAAATCCTTCACGCAATTACATTTCTGTCCTCCACACGGATCTAGTGGCTACCTTGTTGGCAAAGGACTGTTTTTGTTGGACAAGATGGCCTATTCAGCCGGCTTATAGCCATTTTCTGAACCACCAACTCCACTACTCCTAGCTTCCCCTAGGGTGCGCCTGTCTGAGTACACCCTTTTAACTTGGTGTGTTGCTGTGAATACAGCTTGTGGTGCCATGGCTGAGTTAATATTGATACCAGAAATAAAGACAAAAAAATAGTAACCCTATTCTAAAAATAAAGGGTAAAGAAGATCGCAGTTCCCTGTGGGGAAGGGAGTAGCAGGGAAAAGCTTTTAAAATAAAGGCATGTGATACAGATGTATTGTTGAACTATTCTAGACTCACCAAGGGGTGCACAAAATGCCACTCTTTCCTATTGTCTCAGCAATAGTTTATTAGAAATCTCTGCAGTGGAGTGGGTGACATTTATACTATCTTCCCTTGTTGTTCCATGTTATTCTAAAGGTGCTTTGTGATTTTGGCTTCAGTCTACACTTTTGGTCTGTAAGAGTGACTGAGCTCCTTTAAGGAAGGGAGTCTCACCTCTTCTATGACTGAACAGGGGTACCCTGGCTTGGCCTGGTTAGGGGCAGGTACACCTGGGGCCAGGAGATAATTTGGGTTGGGAATTAGAAAGGGGAAAATGAGATACTCACCCCAAACTGAGACACTTGGAGCAGGAGGTAGGCTCAAAAGGCAGAGCCCTGGTATTTGGGACTAGGAGCTGCAGAGATTGGAAAGCTCTACAGGCCTCCCTGGGACTAGAGAGGAATTGCCTGGAGCAAGGCGGCTGTGGCAGAAGCTTCTGGGTGCTAGAACAGAGCCTGAGCGAGGCTGTGAGCTTTTGCAGACACCCCTGGATCCAAGGACCAAAGGTAGAGTAAAAGCACTAGGGCTTTAATGGGCTATAATGGCAGAGAGAAAGGAGGTTCAGGGCAAAACTGGGAGGCAAGATCAAACCAGTATCTTAGATGCCTATATACAAATGCGAGAGTATGAGTATGCAGGAAGAATGGAAGTGTAATAAATAAATATAACTATGACATTGTTTGGCATATCTACTGAAACTTGGTGGGATAATCACTGATCTGGATGTTGTGTGGATGGGTTATATGTTGTCAGGAAGGTAAGATAGGGAAAAAGGGAGCAGGTGTTGCCTTTATATATTAAAATGTGCACACTGGTCTGACGTGGAGGATGGAACATAAAGGATCGGAAGTGATTGAGAGGTCTCTGGGTTAGGTAAAAGGGGTAAAAACAAGGTGATGTATGACAGGAGTCTACTACAGCGACCACCTTAACAGGTGGAGAGAATGGATGAGGCTTTTTTTAAAAACAATCCATCCAAAGCTCTCAAGATTTGGTGGTGAGGGGAACTTTTTATATAACACTGATCCAGTGTGACAGACCACACCGTGGGATACTACCAGGAGTCTGGTCCTTTCGCCCGCCCATATCAAAGGGCTCACCCAGCCTACAAGAGGGATCCACAGGTCCGTTGACACACATAAGTTATGGCGGGACAATAATGAAAAAAACAAGAATCAGGAGTGGAGGTATAGAGCTAAAAGAAGGGACCTGATGGAGACACACCGAGGAGAGAAACCCCAGAATCCAAACCTCTGCTTACAAACCACTGGCAGTCCCTAGCGAACGTAAGGCGCTCCCACAGTCAGGAGCCTGTGGACACCGCCAGAGGAACTCGGCCGGATGCTGAATGGACAGAGGAGCAGAAATAGCGCCCCCACAGTCGCAGCGGAATCCCTTCGCCAACCTCCTTCCCCTGGTTTGTAGATGGCTAGTTGGCCAGGGCCAAGAGGAGGCTGGATAGGAGATCCGCGACCTTCGTGGCGGCCATCGGTGGGGCAGTGTGTAGATAAAAAGGGTGAGGAGAAGAGTGCAACCAAACCACAATAAGATATTCAAGAGGAGCGGAAGGGGTTGAAATTCTGGCCCTCATAGCAAAACTGATAATAGGACAAATATATACTCTGAGGGGTGTGCGCCAAGGTCTCCTTCTACCACAGAAAGGGCAGGTGTTAGGACAGGGTGTTAACCGCGCCAAGTTCACAACCCATGCTACGGCCCCATGAAGGAACGCGCACTGACATCCCTGGCGGGCTCGGACCAGGGCAGAGTACAAGCTGGCCCATCCGGGCTTCTCACCCCCAAGAGGTGGCAGGGAGCGTCCCGAGCCATTTGGGTTCGGAAGGGACGCGAGGCTGAGGTATTGAAGGTGTGGCGAGACGAGCGTGTACAGATGTTTCCTGTGGCGCGGTTGGCAACAGAACGGCTGCAAGTCGGTGCAGGCCGGCTCCGCAGTTGAAAGGGTGAGGGGCGCGCGATTTGGGTCCACGGAGCAGGCGGACGCCCAATAAAAGGTCCAGTGGCCTGGGGTGGAGGGGTGGGAGCGGGGAGGCGATCGCCCTCCGCAGGACCCGGGTCGAGGTAAGCCTACCAGTAGGCAGTAACGGCCTTCACCTCCTGAAGTACGCCGCCGGGGAGTACGAGGTCCTGGAGAACCCATGCACTGAGCTGAGCGTCAGGGGGATCAGCCGTCTCCCCATCGTATAGTCCAGGAGGTCTCCGCCCTGGTGACTCGCCAAGACAGCCTCCTGCGCGCACGTGGGGACTCCGCCACCTGCACACGACAGCGGGATGTGGTAGCAGGGGTCACGACGGAGGTCGGCCCCCATGGTGACCGCCACAGAACCTGGTCGTTGAAAAGAGCTTCCAGGTCCAGAGGAGATCTGTAGAAGCTGGCGCCCAGAAGGTTCACGGAAGACTCTCGGATGGAGTAAAATGACTGCTGGTTGTATCGGAGGCACCTCGAAGCGGCGGAGGAAGGCGTGCACCAATACGCTCCACGCTGGACTACCTTGCGTCATACAGGAGCCCTGCAGGGGCCTGGAGGCCGGAAGACATTGACTTGAGTGCGTAGGCAATTCAGGCCCTGCCTCACCTCCTCCAGGGGCAGGTGGAGACCCTGCAGAGACCGAAAATGCATCCCTGGCCAAAGAACTCCAGATCGCCGTCCGGAGTTGGCTCAGAAATTCCGGGGCTGGACCATGGTAGGTGTTGAGCCAGGTACCAGAGACCATGGACAGGGACCAGCTGATTAAGCACCAGTGCCTTCCCCCGAAGTGAGAGGCACCAGAGTAGTCCTGTTCCATTTCCGGAGCCATCTCCGTCACCCTGCCCGCAAACCATTCCGTATCCGGCGGAGACGGATGCGTGGCAAGAAAGATAAACGCCTGGAGATAGACTGTGGACCGCATGCTCCACAGATGGGCCTGAGCGCAGCAGGTGGGTGGGAGGAAGAGCTTCGCCTCCCACCCCGCCCCGACCACCAGGCCAAGCTCTTGACCCCAGTTGACCCGGTGGAGGAGGCACCGCCGAGTACACAGCCTGCAAGCCTCCACCCGCGCCAGGTCGCCGGGTCCTGGACCACGAGGAGCAACATTGTCAGCATCCCGACTGGAACCAGCCGCAGTCCAGCTCCCGAAGCACCAACCGCCGTCCAACCGCTTGCGGAGGAAGACATGAGGACAGGTGCTCGATCGCCAAGCAACAGCTGGCCTGAGAGGGCACCTCCTGCCGCACTCCCCGCCCGAAGCTGACCAGCTCGGTCAGGGTCCAGTTGAGCCTGACCAGACACTCCGCAGAAGCGTACAGCACCTGGAGAAAACCCATGAAGTGGGGTCCGAAGCCGAATGCTTGCAGAGTGCTCAGGAGATACCCGTGATCCACCCTGTTGAACGCCTTCTCCTGATCCAGGGACAAGAGGGCGAACGACAGACCATCCCTACACCCTAATTCCAGAAGGTCCCAGACCAGATACAAGTTATCAAAGATCGTGTGGCCCGGGATGGTGTAGGTCTGGTCTGGATGGACCACGTCCACCAGCACGGACCCAGCTGCATCGAGATGGCCTTCGCAACAATTTTGTAGTCCGTGCTAAGGAGCGAGACGGGACGCCAATTCCGTAAGTTGCGGAGGTCCCCCCTCTTCGGCAATAAGGCGAGCACGGCTCGCCTGCACGAGAGAGGGAGGACCCTGCTCTGCAAAGACTCAGCCCAGATGGTGACCAGGTCTGGGCCAAGGACGTCCCAGAACACGCAGTAGAACTCCACGGTCAGCCCGTTCATGCCCGGAGATTTATTGGTCGGCATGTGATGGAGGGCTTCCGAGAACTCGGCCAGAGTGAGAGGCAGCTCTAGCCAGTCCCAGTCGCCCGTGCTGACATTGGGACTCCGTCCCATAGCACTCTGCAAGCGTTAGGATCGGTTGGATCCAGGGAGAAAAGAGTCACGTAGAAGGCCCTGGCCCTCTCACACATCTCTGCTGGATCCGTGAGGGGGGTGCCGTCCTCCGCCAGGAGTCAGGTGACGTGCTTCTTGGCCCCTCTCCTTTTTTTCAGGGCGTAGAAGAAGCGGGAGCCGTGATCCATCTCCCGAAGGAAGTGGATGCAGGATCGAGCAAAAGCACCCTGGGCCCGATGGTCTTCAAGGGCCCGGAGCTCCTCTTGCTTCTCCCGGCACGCTCCGCAGAAGGATGGATCCTTGGGGCTGGCGGCCAGATGCCTCTCCAGCTCCAAGACCTTCCGCTCCAACTGTCCTATCGCCGCATCCCTCCGTCGGCTGGCGCCCCGGGTGTAGTCGCGGCAGAAGAGCCAGGCGCGCACCTTCCCCAGATCCCACCACCGCTGCGCCGAGGAAAAGGAGCGCCTCTGCCCTCGCCAGGCCAGTCAGAACTCCCGGAAGGACGCCATGAAGCCCGCATCCTCCAGCAAACTATTATTAAAGTGCCAATAGGTCGGCCTCGGCCTCTCCACGCAGAGAGAGGCCGTCACGGTGGCAAGGTGGTGATCTGAAAAGGGGGCCGGCCGAACGCTGGAGGAGTGGGCCCGTGAAAGGTGGAAACACGACAGGAAAATACGGTCCAGCCAGGAGTGGCGTGACCGATGGGCCTCCACCCAGACGAAGATGAACATTGAGACATCGTTCAGGTGGTGGTCACGCCAGACGTCCACCAGGGAGTGGCATTTGACGATCTCCCGGAGGATGTCCGTGGCGGCCGGGCACTGCTCGGTCCCCGAGTGGTCTCGTTCCTCGAGGGTGGTGTTAAAGTCCCCTCCCAGGACCAGGCACTCACGAGGATCCAGGGAGCCGAGGAAGGCGGACGCCTGCTGATAAAAACACAACCTCTCCAGGCTTGATGTCGGGGCGTAAACGTTGATGAGATTAACCACAAGCCCCTCCATGCAGACCCGGAGGTGCAGCAGGCGGCCTGGCACAGCCTCAGCAACCCCCAGCACCTCGGGCCGTAGGTCGGGGGAGAACAGGGTCGCCACTCCAGCCGCGCAAACCGAGAAGTGGCTAAAGGCGGGCCATAACCCCCCACTCCAGCCGCCAGCTAGCTTCAGCGGCCGGATCCGTATGGGTCTCCTGCAGGAAAACCACAGAGTACCCCCCGTCCCAGAGGAAGGAGAGCACCTGGTTCCTGCGGAGACCCATCCTACAGCTCCGGGTGTTTAAAGTGGCAAAGATGATTGGCGCCATGAGGAGGGCTGGGGGGGATCCTCGCCCGCAGACACACCCATGGCCTCCGGCAGGCCGCACAGCAATCCATGACCTACCCCATAAGTGAGTAAAGAGTCACGGAAGAGGCGGCCTGCTTCCCGGTCCTCTTACCGTCCCCCGTGAGGGCCTTTGCGGCCCGGAGGATGTGATGGAAATCCCCCCACCGCCGGAGCGCAAGCTGGACTTTGTTACGGGAGCCACGGACATCCTCAAGGAACTCCCGCAGCTCCTCCCTCAGTGCATGGGGGGGTGGGGTCACTGATTGATGACTGTCCCCCAGTGGGGCCCCCGTCACAGCCTCGTGGCCCACCGAGGCGGGCAGGCAGGGGGCAGACCCCTGACGTGGCGTCCGATGGACAGACGCCATGCGACCTGCCCCGCTCCCCAGTTCAACAAGGGGCGGCGGAAGGAGAACAAGGGTCAGGACAAGGACAAATTAGTGAAGCCATTCCCTGGGGGGTATTCCCAGGGGTGACACTGGCATCACATGAGGTGAGGGGGACAAGGATAGGGCTAACAGGAGTAGGGTGGGGATAAGGGAGAGAAACGGGGAAGGGGATAGAGGCAGGATCCTGAGCCTCCATAGCTGAGCCACTGGACGGTGGCTTCTCCTGGCCAGGCTCAGGGATCTGGGAAGTAGGAAGGGGACCCCTAACGACACCGGGCTCATCTACTGTGGTACGTGCGGCAGCCTCGGCATCCAGGGATAGATGTTCAGCAATGGGGTCCCTGCCTAGGAAGGAGGGCGGGTCCTCCACACCCAAGAGGGACACCCCCTGGGAACCGGGTCCCGGCATAGGGGCACTGGCCATTGCCCCAATGGGCTCGGTGGCTGTCAACAGGGCGATACCCGCATCTGGGTCAATGGAAGATTCCAGGAGACCCTCAGAGGTGGGAGCAGAAGCAGCAGTTAGGGGAAGGGAACTTGGGGATAGGGGGACCGTGGTGAGGTCACCCAAATTGAGGCCCGCTAGCAGAGGGTCGTCCTCCCCCTGCATGACCGGGGTCAGACCCAGGGCCTCAATCTCCTCGTAGATGGAAGGGAGATCACCATCCACCACCCCAGGGCCCTCCCCGCCAGCACCCGAGGCGATAACCACGTTGGCGCAGGCAGAGGCTTCGAGTAGGAAAGGGGCCAGAGATGCTCCCTCGGGGGCTTCCACGGGAAGGGACCCCGGAGGAGGGGCAGTGTTACCTTCCAGTGCTGCCACAATGTCCCCAGCTGGCACCACAGAACGGGAGTCGTCAGGGGGCAAAGCGGAAGGCTCGGCATTGGTGCCCCTCTGCTTGCTCTTCCGGGGGGCCTCCGAATCCGAAGGATGTGAGGATGCTCAGGCCTTCCGCTTGCCCCACTTCTCCTGCACTAAAGACCAGCCTTCTGTGGCATCATCTGGGGGCTGGCTAAAAGGGGTCGGGTCAGGGGGCAAGGGCGATGGCTCAGGGACTCGAGGAGGCAGTGGTGGGACAGCAGAAGCGAAGGAGGATTCCCCTTGGGGCGAGCCCTCTCCCATGTCCAGCAGTATCCCTGCCGCACCCTCCTCCACAGTGGGGGACCAAGAAGAAGGAGGAGGGGCAGCTTCGGGTGCCGGGCAGCCAGGGGTGCCGGTGATGACAGGGCTGGCACTGTGCTGGGGCTC
>NC_133771.1:16612611-16627927 GCF_003597395.2 Chelonoidis abingdonii
GAACTGGGAATATTAATAATTATTCTCGATACGGTTATCGCAGTATGTCCCATGTTAAATAGCCATCTAATTGTATTTTGCCTAGTTTAGTCATAGAACATCGTGCGAGACCGTATCAATGCCTTACAAGTCTAGGTATACAACACGCTTCTCCTTATCACACAAGACCGTATCTAGCAATAAAAAGCTATCAGATTGTTGACTGATTTGTTCTTACAAATCAGGCTGGCTATTCCTATCATTTACCACTTCCAAGTGTTTGCAGATGTTTCCTTAATTACTTGCTCCATTACTTCCCTGGCACAGGAAGTTAAAGTAACTGGTCTGTAGTTTTCTGGTTGTTTTTATTTCTTCTTTATAGGTGGCACTAATTTGCCTTTTTCCAGTCTTCTGGAATCTCTCCTGTCTCCCTGATTTCCAGAGACACACTGGTCAATTTGAGAAGTCGTCTGCTTCAGAGAAAAATGTGGTATTTAATTATGTATTTGATGTGCTGAATTCAAATATGACAATTAAAAACTGATGGTTACTGTTTTTAAGAATTTAAGTTTTTACATTTTATGTCTATGTATATTATGTAGATATAGAGTTTTAATCATAAATTGTAAACCTAGTTTTTCATGTGTTTTATGGTTGTTACATGAGAATAGTTCACCTGTCTGTTTTGTACACTTAAAATCAGCAAAGGGTTATATAATAAATTTATACAATCAAAAGGCAAAAAACTATATGACATAGTTTAGTCTATTCAGTGTCTACTCGGCGTTCTGCTTGTCTCTTGTATCATAATGGAGCATCTTTGTCACTGTCCGCAAGAGTTCGCAGGTTGATGGGCTCATTTGCCCTGATGCGTTTCTCCATTGTTGCAATGTCCTGGTGAATCGCTCACCGTGCTCGTCGCTCATGGCTCCGCATTCAGTGGAAAAAAATCTAATAGGAGTGCAAAATGTATTTTAGTGACATTGCAACCAGGCTTTTGTATGCTTGAGGAGGTTTTCACACAACAACCTGTAGTTGTCTGCTTGTTGTTTCCGAGAAAATTTATTGCCACTAACTGGAAGGCTTCTCATGCCGTCTTTTCCTGCAAGACAGTCCATGGTCAAATGCTCATTTCGAAGAAGCTTGAATCTGAGACCAACAAGCACTTCTTTATCTTAGCTTCACTTAACTGTGGAAATTTTCCATGGACGGTACTTGAAAGCTGCTTTGTTTTGTCAATGGCCTTGACAAAGTTCTTCATGCAGACCAGCTGATGTGTAGGAATGGTACAAACTCTCCTGATTCACAAGTGGTGGATGCTGAACACTTTTCCTCTCAGGTCCAATGATGTCAGAGTGGCAATCTGTTCTTGATGTAGTGGGAATCTCTTGCACGACTATCCCATTCGCAGAGAAAACAGCAGTACTTGTGTTCCAGTTGCAGACAAGCAAGGAGCAACAACCTTCAAATCGCACAAAAGCTGCACTATGTGGTCATTATTTTATGCACTCAAAGTTGTTTCATGTGTCATAGTTCCTTCTATGGACTGCATGACAACTGGAATTGATGGCAAAACTTGCCATTATGTAGCAAAACAGCTTTAAGACTCGTCGATGAATCAATGAACAGTCCCACTCATCTGGATTGTGAATATGTTGAGGCTGCCAGCACACCATCGATGTTGTTGCAGCTACAAGATCACCTTCGATGAAGAATAGTGACAAGTCCTTTTGACGATACGGAACATAGAAACGAAAATCATCACTGCCAGGAGATTCCACTGCTGTAGCTGGAGCCCAACAGCTCGTGCCTTACTCTTGGTAGTTCTAAATCCCTGACAAAGTCATTCAGTACCTTGTGTTATGAGTGTGCTAGAGGGGATGGAGAAAATTTGGGTTGTGACATTGGATGTTCTAGACCAGAAGTTTCATCCTCTCCGTCTGCAAGTGAGAATGATTCTGTGGCATCAGGAAGCAGCAGTCCTTCTCCTGGGGTACTGGGCAATATGTGATGGAATGTTGGATAATGCACAGTCACTTTTTCTCTTTTGACACACTTTCCAACGAGGCCCATGCAGAAGTAAAATTGCGGTATGATCTGTTGGCTCGCTCCAGAATTCATGCACGCAAAAGACATAGATTTCCTTTCCTGTTCAACCACTGGAAGATTTGTTGCAACACATGTTGCAGCATATGTGTGTGCCCACCTCTTGTCTGATCTCAATTTTCGGCCAACAAAGGTGAGCTTTCTTAACCATGTGGTTATACTGCGGCTTTGTGAGCAAAGTCACTTCACCCAAACTAGCAGAAGTTATCTGCACGTTCACACAAGTACGAGGCATCTCGGCTCATTTGGCTAACAGAAATGTGTCCTTGAAAAATCAAACACTGACAAATAAGAGAGCACAACAGTGATATGATTTCTAGAGGTGGTAGAAGCGAATTTGTCAGCAGGTGAGGTAAGTTCGTTATGATGAGCACTATCCATGACTCTAGGAATACATGAGGCAATTCATATGTAGATGGCAACACCAGCTTCAGATGCATCATTCATTGTTTTGCCTAAGAAATACTGTCCAAACCCAGTCATGAGATTTATTCATAGATCCATCAAAGATGTATTTTAGTCATTTCTGTTAAAATGAGATCCTGCCCTTTATAACGTCTCCTCCGCCATCCAAGTCAAAGCATATACTGACCCAATCCATATCTTGAAACTGAGCCAACAACAATTTTAACCATAATTTTGTGCTCAGTGACCAGAATTAGTAAAGTTTGACTACATTTATTTAGAAGCATTTTGGCTGTAGAGCGATGTAATAGCTAGAGCTCAAGTACTCTCATTAGCTTTGAGTGATTCTAGCTGCATTTCATAAGCTGGTGACTTGCAGCATTAACTTTTCTAAGTGTTTTTAATGTTCCTTTTTTATTTTATCTTCAAACCTACCCCCTTCCCATAAGCTATCACTATGTTAGCATTGCCTTCAACTTCTCAGTGAGGACCGAAACAGAGAATCATTCCAAGTTTCCTGTTACTGTTCTTCCTCCTCACTGAGCAGTGGGCTTACTGTCCTTGTCTTCCTCTTGCTTCTAATGTATTGATAAAAAGTCTTCTTGTTTCCCTTTATTCCCATAGCTATTTGGCTCTTTTGTGCCTTGCCTTTCTAATCTATCCTGCATTTCTCTGTTGTTCGCTATATTCAGCTTCTTAAATCTGACCTAGTTCCATTTTTATATGATCTCCTTTTTATTTTTACTATGCAAGATTCTTGTGTTAAGCAGGTGTCTTTTGCCACATTTCTATCTTCCTACCATCGGAATAGCTTGCTTTTGGCCTATGGTCCTTTGAAAAACTGCCAACTCTCTCAGTTGTTTTCCCTCAGTCTTGATTCCATGGACTTACCAATCAGCTCTCTGAGCTTACCAAAATCTGCCTCCTGAAATCCATTGTCTCTATTTGCTGTACTCCTTCTACCCTTCTTAGTAATGCAAACTCTATATTTCAATCATTTCACCCAAGCTTCTTTACTCAAATCTCAATGATTCTCCCTATTTGTTAAATCGAGTCTTAGAACAGTTTCCCCCAGTAGCTTTTTCAACCTCTGAAATAAAAAGTTGTCTGCAATGCAGTCCAAGAACTTATTGGATAGTCTGTGCCCCACAGTGTTTTTTCCACATACATCTTAGATGTGAAAATTCACTCTCTACTTGTGGGTCCTGCGTTCTGGCAGATTGCTCACATCAAGTATCCAATAGTCTGGTCAACTCCTTGCGTCATCAGGGTTGGATATTGGGAGGAACCGTGCCTTCTCTACTTCGGTTCCAGCCCGGGGCCTTGTGATTTGCAGCTGTCTTATAGTACTCTGTAACACTGTTGACAGCTACAACTCCTGCGCTATTCCCATGGCTCCTCCAAAACTTCTTATCTCACCACATGGTTCTCGCCGATGCTGATACACTCTGTACTCCTACTCCTCCACAGACACCCCTCTTCACAGCTTCCTGCCGCCTCTTGCTCCACCCACACGCACTCTCTCCTCTGGTCATCTCCCTCCTGACTTGGATGAGTCCTTCTTTTAAACCCAGGTCCTTGATGTGCTGCCTGATTGCTGCAGGTTGTTAATTTAGCCTGTCTGCCTTAATTGGTCTAGCAGTGTCCTGATACTCTAGTGCAGCCCTCTCTGTCTCAGGGATAAAAGCCTGCTTCTCCTGGGCCATAGTAGCTCTCCCGTCTATCTGGCTCCTTTGTGATAGGAAGAGAGGGAGAAGGCTGCGGCGCTGCGGCTGGGCTTGTTCCGTCTGCTGCGGCTGGCCTTGTGTGCTCTGCTGCTGCTTGTGTTATTGCTGCTTTCTGTTCTGCTGCTCCCGCTGGACAGACACCACATCCACCCATTTCCGTATCTGTTTGCTGGCTGGCTAGTGTCCCCCCCACCTCAAGCTACGCTTACATCACTACAGCCCAATATAGTAAGGGGTTGGCTTTGGTCTGGCTTTTTCCCAGAAAGAGCGAACGGGAGAGGACCAGCTCTGTGCTGAACTCCACCCCCCCCCCCCCACCTCTGAGCGCAGTCCTCCTGCTGGCACCAGACCACCACCTGGGCTGCTGGCTACTGTGGCTGTCGTGGATCTGTGGACCTGAGGAGAGAAGAAGGCTCCTCTACCATTCCTGGCCCATCCCTGCTAGCTGGAAAGGTGTAAGTGGGTTCCACAGGAGTCTGTTTTGGGACTGGCTCTGTTCAATATCTTCATCAATGACTTAGATGTTGGCATAGAAAGTACGCTTATTAAGTTTGCAGACGATACCAACTAGGAGGATTGCAACTGCTTTGGAGGACAGGGTCATGATCAAATGATCTGGACAAATTGGAGAAATGGTCTGAGGTAAACTGGATGAAGTTAATAAGACAAATGCAAAGTGCTCACTTGGAAGGAACAATCAGTTTCACACATACAACTGGGAAGAGACTGTCTAGGAAGGAGAACGGGCAGAAAGGGATCTAGGGGTTATAGTGGACCACAAGCTAATATGAGTCAACAGTGTGATCTGTTGCAAAAGCAAGACGTGATTCTGGGATGCATTAACAGGTATGTTGTGAGCAAGACACAAGAAGTCATTCTTCTGCTCTACTCTGCGCTGGTTAGGCCTCAACTGGAGTATTGTGTCCAGTTCTGGGCACCGCATTTCAAGAAAGATGTGAGGAAATTGGAGAAGGTCCAGAGAAGAGCAACAAGAATGATTAAAGCTTGAGAACTGACCTATGAAGGAGGACTGAAGAATTGGGTTTGTTTAGTTTGAAAAGAGAAGACTGAAAGGGACTGATAGCAGTTTTCAGGTATCTAAAAGGTGTCATCAGGAGGAGGGAGAAAACTTGTTCACCTTAGCTCTAATGACAGAACACAGAAGACAAGAAGCAATGAGCTTAAACTGCAGCAAGGGAGGTTTAGGTTGGGCATTAGGAAAAAGTTCCTAACTGTCAGGGTGGTTAAACACTGGAATAAACTGCCTAGGGAGGTTGTGGAATCTCCATCTCTGGAGATATTTAAGAGCAGGTTAGATTAATGTCCATCCGGGATGGTCTAGACAGTATTTGGTCCTGCCATGAGGGCAGGGGACTGGACTCGATGACATCTCAAGGTTCCTTCCAGTCCTAGAGTCTATGAATCTATGAATCTCTGGAGGGAAGAGGAATTACATGTTAAAGACTGTGTGAACCCCCAAGGAGGCAGCAGAGCTGTGTTTTTTCAAGTTGCAAGAAAAGGCATTTCGCAGACCCTAAGGCTCCACATCTGCCCTTCTGAACCTGGGATGTGGGAGAGGGGACTGAAGCAAGAATGAGGCCTAGTGACAGTCATGCCATGTTATGCCAGCAGGGGGTGTTCTGGGATGGGAAGATCTGTAACAGTTTGCACCTGCCATAGTTAAATAAATAACAGAAGTGCTCATTGTTTAGGACTTGATGGGGTGTTATTTAGGAGCAGCGCTGAGCAACACCACCCCAGAGTGGCTCCACAAGGGACTGTAGTTCAGAGAGGTACAATCCTTCCCAAGCCCCCCAGAATATAAGGGGCGGTGGGGACAGGCCATTGTGGCAGGAGGAGATAGAAGCTGAGAGGCTAAGAAATCCCTGAGATGCAGAGAAGAAGTAGTCCCCGCAGTCCCCTAAGTGCAGAGACTGCAGCTAGCTGTGCTGTGGGGCATGCAAGAAGGGGAAGGCTCCTTGTGACCTCCTCTGTGCCATGCAGGCAAGCTGGGGAGAACCTGGACCCTAACAAGTGCGCGCCTCTGCGTTAAAGGGAAGTCAATGCAGATGCAGGCAGTGTCATTCCAACCATCTCTCTAATCTGAAATCCTTCTTTATAAATGCTAGGTCCAAGGAGCCAAGCGAATGTGTTTTTGCCAACTATGCCCTCCTTTTGGGACCGACACCTTGTGTTCTTAAATTCTGTCCATTCTGGGAGCTCTTACAAAAGACTATATAACCTGGGATTGAGACCCTAACCTGCCTTTTTGCACGAGCCCCCATGCTGTACCTGATGAGCGTATAGAGACCTCCAAGCATCATTCTAGTCCGGGCTGCTATCACATGGAGGTAAGATGGAGTCTTCTTTGGCACAAATCCTTCCACAGAAGGAGACCACACATCAAGTTTTACTGAAAGGGTTTTTCAAATGTTTATACACATGAAAAGGTGTCACAGATCTTTTTAATATCAGAAAGGTGAGTCTGACAGCTATTCCACAACACAACCTCTTGTTGTAGGGATTTAAAAGACACTATGGCTATTTTGAATCACCCTGGGTAGAAATAGTCCATGCAAGTTGTCAATCCCCATACAAATACTTTAGTTAATGAGGTGGCTGGGAATGTGCCTGTTGGTTTCAAACATGCTCCCTGTCATGTGCTAGCTAAAAAGGGCTTAATTTCAAACATGTCCATTCTGCATGCCCTTGGTGTGTCTGAAAATATTTTACCAGGACTAGTGAGTAAAGCACATGAATTTGCTTTGGCCTTCCTCATGAGTCATGCTCCTTGTGTGTTCACTTTCTGCCAGTTTTTAAGCGATCAAGTTTTACTGGCAGAAGCTTTGGCAGAAAGAGGATTTCAAAGCAGCCACAAGCATATGTTCTGTCCTCTCTTCTAGTGCAAACGTTTGTGTGTGACATTGTAAGTGCTTGTATTACAACCCCACTACTAGTGGCAGGATAGTGCAAATCCTTAGCACTGAAGAACGGGCCTGGCCTCTACCGTTTGAGCTGTTGATGTAAAACCATCAATGATCAGCAGTGAAATACTCACGAAGCAACAGACTTCACAAGTGGGTGACACTTGCATTCTCTTTGCTAGGGACATTGTCTACTTGCCAAGAACACCCTGGAATCCATTCAGCATGGTTTAAAACAGTCTCAAACATATTCTGAATATTTTCAAAAGACAAATTAATCTACGGAAAGCTTGTGGGTATTCAAGAGGCAGAAAACAAGGCTAAATGTTTGCTAAGCTATTTTTGCAAATTATATTCTCAGCTCAAGTAATTATTGGCATGTAATGAACATCTGACTTCAGCTAGGTTGGCAAACTAAATTGTATGCGTACCTGCCAACCTCTTCTACAAAACACAGGAGATTTAAGTGTGCTTAATTCAGATTGGGTTTAATCTGAGCACTAATTAGTTCTACTCCCCTGCTCTCACTGCACACATACAGCTCCCCCCAGTTAATTCTGCCACCCCAATACACCTCCTAATTAATTGTATTACTCTGCACAGTTAATTCTGTCAAGGTACCTAATTCCTGGGTGTGTGTGGAGGGGAGAATCAATTCTACCCCTTAGCCAGGGCCAGCTCCAGACACCAGCCGAGCAAGCTGGTGCTTGGGGCAGCAGATTCCAAGGGGCGGCATTCTGTCCAATCCTTTTTTTTTTTTTTGAGCTTTGCCACTTCCGCCACCCCTGCAGGTTTTTTTCTTTTTGGTTTGTTGCTCCTGCCACCCTGTAGGGAGTGGCGGTGCGGAGGAGTGGAGCTGCAGCAAGCCCAGCACGGCAGCCCCCATCCTTCCCTCCCTGCCCACCAGAGCGACGTGGAGCCCTCCCAGCAGGCGGCGCAGCAGGATGGCCCGCATGGCGAGCGCCCCACTTAAGGAAGCCCTGGCCGCCCCCTTCTCTCTCCACCCTCCCCCCCGCTAGCTGGGGTGTGCACTCCGCTGCCCAGGGTCTGCAGGGCTGGGAGTCCCCATGCACCCGCGCGCCTGCCGCCCCGCAGGTAATTTTTTTCTTTTTGTTTTTTCTTCCCTTTGCCGCTCCGGCCGGCCGGGCAGTTTGTTTTACACCCCCCCACCCCTTTGCTGCTCTGGCCGGCAGGTTTCCTGCCCCTCCCTCCCTTTGTTGCTCTGGCTGGCAGGTTTGTTTCATCCTGTCTGTCCCCCTTCGTCGCTCCGACCGGCCGGCAGGTTTTCTGCCCCCCATTTGCTGCTCTATCCACCGCACAGGTTTTGTTTTGGTTTTTTTTTTTGCTTGGGGCGGCAAAAAAACCAGAGCCAGCCCTGCCCTTAGCAACCAAAAATCAGTCTTGCTCCCTACAATCAATTCTGCTCAAACAACGTTCCTCTCTTCAGAGCCTGTGGTGGGGGCAGAAGTAGAAAAAGGGGCATGTTCCCCCTCTACATAGCTGTGTGGGAGAGGGAGGGCAACAATAATGGTTTCAGTTCCCTCCCTTCGGATATGCACAGGGTTGCAAACTTTCTAATTACAGAAAAATGAACACACTTGCCCTGCCCCCGGCCCTGCCTCTTCTCTGAGGCCCCACTCACTCCGTCTCCCTCCCTCCATTGCTTGCTTTCCCCCACACTGGCTCACTTGCTCATTTTTACTGGGCAGGGTCAGGGAGTTGTGGTGCCGGAGGGGGTGAAGGCTTTAGCTCGGGGTGCAGGCTCTGGGCTGTGGGGCGGGACTGAGGGGTTTGGAGTGTGGAAGAGGGATCCAGGCTGGGGCAGGAGGTGCAGGCTCTGGGATGGAGCTGGGGATGAGGAGCTTGGGGTGCAGGAGAGGGCTCTGGGCTGGGGGTGGGGATTAGGGGTTCAGAGTGTGGGAGGGGGCTCTGGGCTGGGACAAAGGAGTTCAGAGAGTAGAAAGGGGCTCTGGGCTGGGGCAGGGGGTGAGGGCTCTGGCTGGGGATGCAGGCTGTGGGGTGGGGCCAGGGATGAGGGTTTTGTTTTTTTTTAAATAAAACAACAAACAATCATCTAAAGCACAGGACTTGGTGGTGATGAGGGACTTCAACTACCCAGACATCTGTTGGGAAAATAACACAGCAAGGCACAGATTATCCAACAAGTTCTTGGAATGTATTGGAGATCATTTATTATTTCAGAAGGTGGAGAAAGCTACTAGGGGAGAGGCTGTTCTAGATTTGATTTTGACAAATCGGGAGGAACTGGCTGAGAATTTGAAAGTGGAAGACAGCTTTGGTAAAAATGATCATGAAATGGTAGAGTTCGTGTTTCTAAGGAATGGTAGGAGGGAGAACAGAAAAATGAAGACAATGGATTTCAAGAAGGCAGATATTAGCAAACTCAAGGAGATGGTAGGTAAGATCCCATGGGGGAAAAGTCCAAGGGGAAATACAATTGAAGACAGTTGGCCATCTTTCAGAGAGACATTATTAAGGGCACAAGAGTAAACTATCCCACTGTGTAGGAAAGATAGGAAGTATGGCAAGAGACCATCCTGGCTTAGCCAGGAGATCTTCAAGGATCTAAAAATCAAGAGTCCTACAAAAAGTGAAAACTAGGTCAAATTAAAAAGGATGAATATAAACAACACAAGCATGTAGGGAGAAAATTAGAAAGGCCAAGGCACAAAATGAGATCAAACTAGCTAGAAACATAAAGGTAACCAGATAATCTTCTACAAATACATTAGAAGCAAGAGGAAGACCAAGGACGGGGTTGGCCCATTACTGAATGAGGGGGGACAAATAATAACAGAAAATGTGGAAATGACAGAGGGGTTTAATGACTTCTTTGTTTCGGTTTTCACCAAGAAGGTTGGTGGTGATTGGGCATCTAACATAGTGAATGCCAGTGAAAATGAGGTAGGATCTGAGGCTAAAATAGGGAAAGACAAAGTTAAAAATTACTTAGAAAAGTTAGATGTCTTCAAGTCACCAGGGATGGATGAAATGCATCCTAGAATACTCAAGGACTAAGGAGATATCTGAGCCATTAGCAATTATCTTTGAAAAGTCATAGAAGACGGGAGAGATTCCAGAAGATAGGAAAAGGGCAAATATGGTGCCCATATATAAAAAGGGAAATAAGGACAACCCAGGGAATTACAGACCAGTCAGCTTAACTTCTGTACCTGGAAAGATAATGGAAAAAATAATTAAGCAATCACTTTACAAACATCTAGAAGATAATAAGGTGATAACTAACAAACAGCATGGATTTGTCAAGAACAAGTCATATCAAACCAACCTGATAGCTTTCTTTGACATGATAACAAGCCTTGTGGATAGGGAGGAAGCGGTAGATATGGTATATCTTGACTTTAGTAAAACGTTTGATATGGTCTCACATGACCTTCTCATAAACAGACTAGGGAAATGCAACCTAGATGGAGCTACTATAAGGTAGGTGACAATTGACTCGAAAACCATTCCCAGAAAGTAGTTATGAATGGTTCACAGTCATGCTGCAAGGGCATAATGAGTGGGGTCCTGCAGGGATCAATTTTGGATCCAGTTCTGATCAATATCTTCATCAATGATTTAGATAATGGCACAGAGAGTAAACTTATAAAATTTGCGAATGATACCAAGCTGGGAGGGGTTGCAAGAGCTTTGGAGGATAGGGTTAAAATTCAAAATGATCTGGACAAACTGGATAAATGGTCTGAAGTAAACAGGATGATTTCTAAGGCATTGCACGTACTACATTAGGAAGGAACAATCCGTTTGCACAAAATGGGGGACTGACTGCGCTAGGTAGGAGTACTCTGGAAAGAGTTCTGGAGGTCATAGTGGACCACAAGCTAAATCATCGATGTAACAGTGCAAACTGTTGCACAAAAAGGTGAATCCTTCTGGATGATTGCGAATTGTTGTAGTAAACACGATAATTGTTCCACTCTACTTTCTGCGCTGATAGGCCTCAGCTGGAAGTATTTGTGGTCAAGTTCTTGGGTGCCACACTTTCAGGAAAGATGGGACAATTGGAGAAGCCAGAGAAGAGCACAACATAGATAAGGTCTTTGAAAACATGACCTATGAGGGAGATTGAAAATTGGGTTGTTTGTGTGGCCAGAGAGACTGCAGAAGGGACTGTATAACAGCTAGAAGGTTATGTTTCTTTCACCTGTAAGGTGTTAACAGGGAACCAAACACCTGACAGAGGACCACCAGGACCGGTATTTTCAAAGTCGAAGGAGGGATGTTGTGGTCTGTGTCTTTGTGCTGGCTCTCAGCTATGAGATGGGATCTTTTTCTATCTTCACGCTTCTTAATCTTCAGTTTCAGTTGTAAGTACAAGGTTAAAAAATAATAGGCTTTTATTGTTTTTTTTGTATTTACATGTTTAGTTTGCTGGAATGTTTAATTGGATATTTTTGAATGACTGTTTATTCATATTTTTTCTTTTTAGCATAGCCTGTGTTATTGTCACCTTGATGCAGCAGGATCATGTTCATGTGTTTTTTCTTCTTTTTTACTATAAAGCTTTCTTTTTAAGACTTGTTTGAGTTTTTTCTTCTCGGGTGGCTAAGGCACGAAGGGGGGAAATTCTCTTTTTGTGTTAGATCTACGGAGGGTGATCTCTTGCAGCAAGGCGATCTGTGGCGAGGGAAGGGATAGCATTTTTCTGTTTCTTGTCATATTTGCGTTGTCTCTTTGTGGAAGAGACGAGGCCTATTGGCTTCTTGGTATTGTGATGTAAGGGTTGCTCAGTACTTCCCAGGTTGCCCGAAGGCAGCCTGGGAGGGGAGTTAAAGGAGGGGGGATATGGGTTATTTCTCCTTGTTTTAAGAATCCAAGGGATTTGGGTTCTTGGGGTCCCCCCAGGGAAGGTTTGGGGAGACCAGAGTGAGACAGGCACTGTAATCCTCTGTCTGGTGGCAGTGAGATAAGGTCTAAGCTGGTAATTAAGCTTAGAGGTTTTCATGCAGGCACCCATATTTCTGGACGCTAAGGTCCAGATTTGGGAAACATGCTTATGATAGGAACATAACAGTTTTCAAGTACATAAAAGGTTGTTACAAAGAGGAGGAAGAAAATCTTCTTAACCTCTGAGGCTAGGACAAGAAGCAATGGGCTTAAATTGACGCAAGGGCAGTTCAGGTTGGACATTAGGAAAAACTTCCTAACTGTCAGGGTGGTTAAGCACTGGAATAAATTGCTCAGGGAGATTGTGGAGTCTCCATCATTTGAGATTTTTAAGAGCAGGTTGGACAAACACCTGTCAGGGACGGTCTAGAAGATAATACTTAGTCCTGCCATGAGTGCAGGGGGCTGGACCAGATGACCTCTCAAGGTCCCTTCCAGTCCTATTATTCTATGAGGGGTTTGAGATGCAGGAATGGGGCTCCAGGCTGAGACCAAGGGATTCGGACTGTGGGAGGGGGCTCAGGGCTGGGGCAATGGGTTGGGATGCAGGAGGGGGTTTGGGGTGCAGGCTCCAGGTGACGCTGACCTCAGGGGGCTCCTGGGAAGTGGCAACATGTCCCTCTAGCTCTAGATGAAGGGGCAGCCATGGGACTCTGTGCGCTGCCCCTGCAGCTCCCATTGGCCACAGTTCCTGGCCAATAGGAGCTGCAGAGCCAGTGTTCGGGCGGCGCCTGCAGGCAGGGGCATCATGCAGAGCCTCATGGCTGACCCTCTGCTTAGGAGTCAGAGAGACATGCCAGCCACTTCCCAGGAGGCGTGCAGAGCTGGGCAGGGAGCCTACCAGACCCACTGCTCTGCCAACCGGACTTGTATCGGCCATCAGCGATGCTGACTGGAGCCGCCAGAGTCCCTTTTTGACCGAGCGTTCTAGTCGAAAACTGGACACTTAGCAACCCTAGATATGGACTGAGAGACTGTCTAGGTAACAAACTAATTTTAAGCCACACTATAGACTGATGGGACAGGCTGTGTTTGTGTGTCTATGCTAAAGGACAGATGTGTACATGTCATGTCATCCCTTCTAATCTTGATTTATCACGGGACGACTGTGATAGTCTAGTCCAACATCCTGTATAATGCAAGCTAGAGGACTTCCTGAATTATAATGCTGATGTTACAAACCATATTTCCTTTCCAGGAATGTTCCTTGTAAAAGCAGCTGGAAGAATGTGAGAGTCTGTCTAGAAGGTAGACACACTTGCGATCTTACTACCTAATAGCTTGTATTTTGTTAAATAAAAATAGTCCAAATTCAATACAAATTGGGGAGAAGGGGTGGCAAAGATGGTTTGTATTAAATACAACTATTTCTAAGCTCATCTTCATCATCTGGACCCATGGGAAGGAGGCCCTTGAGGAATTCCTCCAGGATTTCAACAATTTCCACCCCACCATCAACCTCAGCCTGGACCAGTCCACACAAGAGATTCACTTCCTAGACACTACAGTGCAAATTAGCGATGGTCACATAAACACCACCCTACACCAGAAACCTACTGACTGCTATACTTACCTACATGCCTCCAGCTTTCATCTAGACCACATCACATGATCCATTGTCTACAGCCAAGCTCTAAGATACAACCGCATTTGCTCCAATCCCTCAGACAGAGACAAACACTTTCAGGATCGCTATCAAGAAACACATTGACAGAGCCAGAAGGGTACCCAGAAGTCACCTACTACAGGACAGGCTCAACAAAGAAAGTAACAGAACACCCTAGCCATCACCTACAGCCCCCAACAAAAACCTCTCAGTGCATCATCAAGGATCTACAACCTACCCTGAAGGACAATCCGTCACTCTCACAGACCTTGGGAGACAGACCAGACCTCACTTACAGACAGCTCCCCAGCCTGAAACAAATACTCACCAGCAACTACCTAACTCACAACAAAAACACTAACCCAGGAATCAATCCCTGCAACAGACCCCATTGCCAACTCTGTCCACATATCTATTCAAGGGACACCATCATAGGATCTAACCACATCAGCCATCAGGGGCTCGTTCACCTGCACATCTACCACTGTGATATGCCATCATGTGCCAGCAATGCCCCTCTGCCATGTACATTGGCCAAACTGGACAGTCTCTATGCAAAAGAATAAATGTACACAAATCTGACATCAAGAATTATAACATTCAAAAACCAGTAGGAGAACATTTTGATCTCCTTGCACACTCAACAACAAACTTAAAAGTGGCAATTCTTCAACCACAAAACTTTAAAAATAGACTCCAACGAGAAGCTGCAGAAGTGGAATTAATTTGCAAACTGGACACCATAAAATTAGGCCTGAATAAAGACTGTGAGTGGATGGATCACTACAAAAACTAATTTTCCCCTGCTGATACTCACACTTTCTTGACAACTGTTTGACATGGGCCACCTTGATTGCATTGACCTCATTAGCACTACAAAAGTGATTTTTTTTCTTCCCTTGAGATTTACCCCTTCTTGTCAACTGTTGAGAATAGCTCACTTCCACCTTAATTGAGTTGGCTCATTAGCACTGACCCCCCACTTGGTAAGGAAACTCTCATCTTTTCATGTGCTGTGTATTTATACCTGCCTCTGTATTTTCCACTCCATGCATCCGATGAAGTGAGTTTTAGCCCACGAAAGCTTATGCCCAAATAAATGTGTTAGTCTCTAAAGTGCCACAAGGACTCCTTGTTGTTTTTGCTGATACAGACTAACACAGCCACCATGCTGTAACCTAATCATGTGATCCTCTCTCTTGGCTACACTTGGTAATGTGCAGCGCTGGGAGTTACAGCTGTGTAGGGACAGCGCTGCAGTGTGGCCACACTGACAGCTACCAGCGCTGCAGTGTGGCCACATTTGCAGCATTTGCAGCGCTGTTGGGAGTGGTGCATTGTGGGCAGCTATCCCACAGAGCACCTCGTCCCATTTTGGTGCTGTGGGTTGTGGGAAGGAGACGGAAGGGTGCGAGTCATTCCGCTTCCTGTCCCAACGCCCCGTGGTGCATCGCTCCACATCCCAGCAGTTTGATGCCATTCTGAGTCTGCAGTGCAATTTCTGTTAGAAATGGAACCCGAGCTGCTGAGGACTTTGCTGATGAATGTCGCCAGCACATCACGTTTTGCAGTTGAGCTATTCCTTCTCCTTCAGCTCCAAAGTGACAGTTAGGGAGTCGAACGATAATTAGACTTTC
>NC_133771.1:16631458-16643138 GCF_003597395.2 Chelonoidis abingdonii
CAAGCAGACCAGGTGTACAGCCAGCGCTGCAGCCAGGAAGTTGCAGCGCTGGCTGTGCTTTGCAAGTGTGGACACAGAGTGAGTTGCAGCGCTGTAACCCCATCACCAGCGCTGCAACTCTCCAGTGTAGCCAAGCCCGAAGATGACTGGGGCTATTCATGAAGCCTGCATTTGGGGTTTTGAATGCAATTGCCCTTAAGCTAAATCAAAATAAAGCATCTGATCCAAAGCAAGCATGTCCACACATGGACTTGTCCTGAAATAATAAAGGCTCTCAATTCAAACTGACTTAGTTATTTTGGTGAAAGATTTTGTGCAGCCCAGCTCTAAGATTTACTTGAAAGTCCTGAAAAACCGGAACTCTGCCCTGTGCTTTAGTAAAAGCCTGCAGCTGAGATGCAGGAAAGGGCAGTGTAAACAGGAATTGTACATAATTTGTCATGACATCCAATTTACAAAAATAGCAATTGAATAGTTAAAGACAGAGGATTATACAGAGTTCAAACTGCAGTTCCTCTTTCAGAGAATCAGTACTAGTCAGTCAAAGACCAAAACTATTGGATGCTCTAATTGTATTTATTGTATTGGTGCTAGCCAGCAAGTCTTGCAAAAATAATGGACAGATTCTGTACTGGGATGAGTACAGGAATGAGTCTCATACTGACAGTGCCCACTGGGTGAGCTCAAGGCAGAGAGCTGGTGGAAGACAATAATCACAGACCAGTTAAAGAGAAGGAAGATTACTGAGAGTTTGCTCCTACTTTTGTGATGGCTACCATTTTAGTTGCTATTGGAGACTGAATCTAGCTACAAGCATGAACCACTACAGCTTGAGGTAAAGGCTCAGCTAGAACAGGATTGCATCCTCTATGTGACAGGGATGTAGCCTTATGTAATCCTGCTCTCTGCCAGGGAGGGTGGGACTAGCAAATCAAGATCAGTCTCTTATCAGCAGTCCTGTATGTGGCACACCAGTCATAGTCAGTCAGCAGAGGAAAGGTTGGCAACTGGAGGGAGTGGGGTGGCTATGGGTCTTTCTGTTGTATCATCCCTAGCTCAGCTCTGCTGAGTGTGTGTGTGTTCAGCGTTCATGGATGCTGCTGATTCTGTCAGGGTAAATAGCACTGGTTCTCCCAGCTGCAATCCCATATGGTGGGTTTGGGGGGCAGCAGCAGACATGAGATCACTATAATCAGGGAATTAAAAACAATGAATGTTTCGAAATAAGCACTGAAAGCTGCAGGTCACTTCCTGACTGAGGAAATGCATGGATTTATTCCCATTTAGTGAAGCACTAGTGGGAGACATTTGGTAAAGAACTAAAAATTAAAAGAAATCCATCCTGACATTTAAACCTGAAAGGAGGAAGTGCCTAAGCTGCACTGTTTTACAGCTGGGGAAAAAGATTTGTAGCTAAAAACAATTCAAATGGAAAGGCAAGAAAGAATCAGCCTTATTTACCTGTGGGCCACTAGGAGGTGATAGAGTGCCAGAAACAGACCAGCTTTCACAGCACAGAAACGTTAAGGGATAGAATCAGCAAAAACAAGAGGAGTACTTGTGGCCAGACTAACAGGGCTGCTACTCTGAATCCTGCCAGAATCAGCAAAGTTCCCCATAGAAACTGTTTCAAGGTTTGTTAACAAGCCAGATATTTTATTTAACATAGCATAGGAGACTATGATGTTCAAAAGCTTTCACTTTCTCCAACTCTTCTTACCTATTTTAGAACCTGTTAGTGTTGTGTGTCCCAAGAAAAATGAGCCATCAGTTACTATTCTTTAGACCAATCATCAACAGCATACTTACAAACAATTCCAGCTCTGTCTGTAGTTGAACAAAAACATGTTTCTCCTGGTCAAGGCTGCCTCCCTTTTTTTTTGTATAAAGAAAAATATTTTATGAACAATGCAAGAAAAATCCTACTTTCCGGTGCATAGTCGTATCTGTAATATCAAACTCTGATCTTTTAATTAATGGATTGCTATTAGCTATTCTCTCCCTAGAATAAAGAGCTTCTGGAGCCAAACATTCCTAAGAAGAGATTTAAAAGAAAAGAAAAACATACAGCCAAACACTCAGCCTTCTGCCTTGTGCCAAAGTGTTCTAGTTTGCTTTGCTCTTGGATATGTCCCAAGAAATGAGAAGATGACTTAAAACTAAGACATTGTATCCTTTCCAGAGGACCAGAGATTTCATAAGGAAAGAGCAGGTCCCACAGGTGATGAGGAATCAACGTTTCTTTAAGAAAGCATTCAGAAATGAGAGAGAGACGCATGACAATGTAGGCTGACGAGAGTGATGTACTCATGTGTGAGGAGATCAGAGGGCAGGACATGGGCAGTCAGGCTTAATAGAGCCAAAGTCAGGAACAGGAGCCAAGTTACCTGGAGCAAGGTGGAGCTGGGTCCAAGGCATGGGCTAATGCTTTGAGCAGCCACTGAACTGCTGCTGGGCTTCAGAGTGGGTCTGCTGACCAGGGCTGATGCAACCAATTAGGCGACCTAGGCGGTCACCTAGGGCGCTAGGATTTGGGGGGCGGCATTTTCTTTGGCAGTGACCTCGACGGCCGGATCTTCGGCCACCCCAGTCGCCGCCAGCATTTAGGCAGAAGGAGCTGGGGCAGGGGGCGGGGCATGGGGAGGGCTGCTTGCAGCAAGTAAGGGGGGACAGAATGCAGGGGAACTCCCTGCCCCAGCTCACCCCTGCCCCACCTCCACCCCGAGCATGCCGTGGCTGCTTCACTTCTCCCACCTCCCAGGCTTGCAGCACCTAAGCTGATTGGCACCGCAAGCCTGGGAGGCATGAGAAGTGAAGCGGCAACAGCATGCTCGGGGTGGAGGCGGAGCAGGGGTGAGCCGGGGCGTGGAGGGGTGCCTCAGGGTGGAGGGAGCGGTGGGGAGCTGCCACGGTGGGGCGCCTCAGGGCGAAGAGGGGGAGCTGCCTTGGGGGGGGTGCCTCAGGGCATGGGCTCGGGGACAGGGGAGGGCGCAAGGTGGAAGTTTCGCCTAGGGTGCGAAACATCCTTGCACTGGCCCTGCTGTGGACTCTTCCAGCCAATCAGGCAGCCTGCTATGGACCAGCTGTGCTCATTACGTTGCCCTAGACTAACTCTGTTGCAAGCCCTGATTCCAGACAAAGTATTGCCTGGTCAGGCACAGAACTGAGAACCAGGAGTCTCTACATTCTTTCTAAACCAAGAACGAACACTGACTTCTTGTGTGATCCTGGGCAAGCCCCTTTACCTAACTGACTCAGTTTTCCCCTCTGTAAAATGGGAATAATGAAATTTACCTGCCTCGCTGGTGTGTTGTGAGAATTGGTCAGTGTTTAGAAAAGGCTTTGACTATGAGAAGAGATAAGAGAGAGTTAGTGAGGGGTAAATATCAAATGGCGTAGACTTCGATTTTATAGTTCACATAGGCAACCAAACTTTGGGGTGTTTGGTTGATCTCTTTAATCTTTGTTGTTGTTCTTAAAATCTTATGGGAACAGGTTCCTGCTCTGCTTCAGGTCAGGCTGCAGATGGTATGAGAACAGATTTTCTTACTGTATTTCAGGGCGCTCAGTTTGGCTCCAGGAGGAAGCCATAAGTGCAGAGGTGAGTGAACAGAAGTGAAAGATAATGAAGAGAAAAAACAGAGTTCACAAAATATTTCAGAACTTTCAAAACCACCATTTCCAGGTTAGTTCTAGCAGTGGATGGAGGGCAAGAGGGTGCGAGGAGAGTTCTGGTTTGCCCAATCTTAATTAGAGTAATTGTTTCATCAAAACACTAGATTTGAAATCCCCAGGCAAAATGCTGTGGGTGGCCAAAATGTTGTGCTGCTGTGTGTGACTAATGTTCCTGGAATTGAAGTACACATTTTAGCATAAGCGATTAATCTGGACCCTTGATGTTTCTTTGAACTAAGTCATCATTGAAACACACTGTGTCCACGGCTCCTTTTTTGCTGTGATTTTCCTGCTGTCTCCCTAGGAACAATGGGTTTTGCTGGAGCACCTGATTAGGTCCGATTTCAGAAAGCCCTTAATTTGTGGCACTGCTGTGCGAGAGCAAGATGTTTTTGAGTCCCAAGGTGAAATCCGTGTGCGTAGGAGGGACATTACAAAATTCTGTAATATACTTGTGTGCGCACACCACTGCCATGTAGAAACAGAACCTCTCAACTATGTGACAGAGGCTCTATGTTGCTAGACAGTAAAGGGGATTCTCTTTTGGCTCAGTAGGAGGGGCAAGGGTGTTTTCATAGGATGTTCTGAGTTTTGTCTCTACCACAGGGTAGCTGACCCTTTAAGGGGAAATTAGCTCCTAGTCTAGGGTGATCAGGTGTCATGATTTTATAGGGACAGTCCTGATTTTTGGGTCTTTTTCTTATATAAGCTCCTATTGTCCCCCTCACCCTGTCCCAGTTTTTCACATTTGCTATCTGGTCACCCTATCCTAGCCCCTCCCCTGCCCCGTTTCCAATCCAACTAATGCCATCTAGGGATTAGGTGATAGTAGAGAGATCACCTGATCCTCATAAAACAGTAAATGGAGCTGCAGGCAGGTGTTGCTGGGTTCGGGGAAGAACCCAGTTTTTATGTGACTCTTGGGTGCATGGCCTGCAGAGATCAGGCTTTGAAGAAGAAAGGAGTAAAGAGGCTTGCCTTGACTCAACCCCACTCCCAGGAATGTGGTCTTGGAAGGTGTAATCCTCTAGGGAACTGATAAGTCTTTGCAGAAGACGCTGGGCTGCGGGGGAAGGGAGATGACTGATGTAGGGAACTGGAATCCTAGGGGTGGATTCTAAGGCACACGAGGCTGGTGAGTTAGCCCTCTGGTTTACAGTTGCACTCTTTCCCCGGGAAGTGATTGATGTACAGCATATTGATAGCCCTGGAGTCGTAGGTGCTGACTGGTGGTTAAAATACTAGTGTTATCCTTTTTCTCCTTGCACATGACTTGAAGAATTGTTCTACAAAATCTTTTGTCTACACCAACTAGTTTCCTTTGCTGGACGTAGACATGGTAGAAATCAGCATGTTGTCCCTCTAACAGTGAGTCACTGAGTTTCCTCCCTGCAAGCAAAATGAGACCCGGGTCACAATAATCCACAAATAATGCTTGCAGGTCATGAGTTCTGATTGTTAAAATTCCTCTCAGACACCATTAAACAGCTTCCTTCCAATGTACAAAAGTTCCTTGTTAACAATTAGAGGCAGTACAAAGCACGGATAACCATACCATATTATTTCTACTGCAGATCTTCTTGTGAGCCCTCTGCTATTTTATGGTAGCTTGTGGAAAAATATTCTTCTTTTTTCTAAAATGCCTTCCACTAGGAAGGAAGCTGTCTGTGGTTAAGGCTCTTGACTGAGAGTTAGACAATCTGGGGTCCCTGCCACAGACTTCCTGTGTTTTACTTGCCCTGGGTCAATCTTCTTGTGCCTCAGCTCCTTGTTTGTAAAGTGGGGATAATGCTTCCTTTCTGCATTCATGGTACTGGTATATAAGAGACAAGGGCCCTGTCAAGGATAATGCAATGTAAAGGCTAAGTTGTGCCATGACGTGCACCTCATACAAGTCCCTGGGCTTCTACGAAGTGGCACTTTGGGCTCTGTCTTTAAGCATCTTATTAGCTGACAGGACACTTGTCTGGTGCTCTTGATGTGGGAACGTGTGTTTTAATTGTGAATGTAAAGGCAATGCCAGTATGTTTGTGTGTCCCTGAGGGTCCGAGGCAATGGGAGTAGGCTGTGGCATGTTGGTGTATCACAAGAATAGTATTCTAAAGAGGGGAGATACAGTGGATTTATGATTTGTTTGCATTTCTTGTTCTGCCTGTTCCTTCCTGCTCTGTTATTTTTAGTTCAGAGGTCATCAGAACTGTGCTGAGAACAGCTGAGGTTAAAGGGAAGCTGTGGTCAGCCATGGCGCTGCTATTCAGCAAGGGCCAGAGTTATGCTCCTCAGGCATAACCCCGGATAGCAGTAACGTAGCACTGTCCTTCTCCCACACTCTGCCCTGTAGTGCGGGGGCGCTGTGCTATTTGGCTCATCCAGGACTGTTAGTGCTAAAAGATTGAACTTCTGTGACTTGAGCTAAAGTAAGAACTGCTTGAAATCAATGGAATTTAGGAGCCTAATACCTTTCAGAATCGGGACCAGTGCATCTTAGAGCTACAGGGAAGCAAAGCCACTCCACTGCCTCTTAAGACAATGCAGCAGGTGTTCCCTTTGAAGAGAGCTTGGGGCAGAGATTAATGAGTCTGCTCTACAACCTTAGCTAGTAGCCAGCTGGTTTTTAGCTTCTGCAGTAGAGGCTCATGTAGAGGCTCATGCTTTAAGCTCCAGAAGTCCCAGGTTTGATCCCACCCACTGGGGTCTGTTGGTATTACCACAAATAAAAAGTGTTCAAGTGCTAATGTATGTCATGGGGTTCATCACTCACTGCTGGGCTGACACCTCCTCTTGATCACTCTGTGGATTAGCTCGAGGCTAACATCTCCCATCTACAGTCCCTCTGTCTCTGTATCCACCTACAGCCTCCTCTTTGTGGCTCAGCCCTCCAGCCATGTCACAATCAGTGTTTTCCCCCTTCCTGGGGTATTCATATCATAGTCCAATAATCATACTCCTTCCCCAGTGGCAAACGGGGGTGACCTAGCCCATTCACTACTCCAGGTCCCAACCCAGGAATCCTGTGGATGGCAGCCTCATATTGCTCACCATTTTTTCCTGGGCCTCTTCTTTGCAGTCTCTGCACCTACTTTGTCCATACCTCAGGGTCAGGCATGGCACAGTCCATGGTACTAGTACTCCTTCCACTTCCTGAGAACCCAGCCTTCACTCCACGAGCTCCAGGCAGCTACTCACCCTGTTCTGCCCTGCAGCACCTCTTATCTCAGCCTCAGCCTGCCAGGCCCAGATTGATTGCTCCCTGCAACTCTCCCCTGACTGGCTATGCCTCCACTGCTCCCTCTGAGATTAACCCTTTCTACACTTGTGTGGGGCAGACACTCCATCACAAGTTACAAGAGCAAGAAATATCTTCCCATCTCCTATACCTTCCCTAAAGGGCTGTCATAAATAGATAGCTAAGGGTTAATGCTTCTTTTACCTGTAAAGGGTTAACAAAGGGAACCAAACACCTGACAAGAGGACCAGTCAGGAAACCGGATGTTTTTAAAAGCTTAAGGGAGGGATTTTGTGGGTCTTCTTTGTCTTGGGTCTGTGTCTTTTTCTGTGTCTCAGCTATGAGCAGCTTCCTTCTATCTTCTGTTTCCAACTTGTAAGTACAGGTAGAAAAACAATATAGGCTTTTATGTTGTTTTGGGTGTATTTACATGTGTGTAACTTGCTGGAATGTTTCAAATTGGATATCTTTTTGAATCAGAGAAATAATAATTGAAACATGTGAAAAACATCCAAAAATATTTAATAAATGTAAATTGGTTTTCTACTATTGTTAAGCGTGCGATTAAAACTGCTATTAATCGTGTTTTTTTTTTAAATCTCACAATTAATTGCAATTATTTTTTTTTATCGTTGAGACAGCCATAGTGCAAATTGTCTGATTCAGAAACGGACAAGGAAAATGAGTCCAGGGAAATGAATCAGTGTGTAAAGAGTAGAACTGCTCAGAGCTGTTACACAACAACAACTCCAACTACCCATGCTCTTCCCTCCCATCCACTTTTCTGATGTCCTCTCTCCCTTTTTATGGCTTGATATGCTCCTATTGAAATCAATGGCAAAAATCCCACTGACTGTGATGGTGCAAGAACCGGCCCGTTGGTTCCGAGGAGCTTATCATTTAGGGACGGTGACCTGACTATTTTTATTTGTCTGCAAAATGCCCATATGCCATGTGCGCACTAGACAAAAAGATAGGTGATGCAGAGTACTTGTAGTATAAGCTCAAAAGCTGCTCACACAACAGAGTCGGACCAATAAAGATATTACCTCACCAACCTTGTGTCTCCTTAGCATACAGGCACATCACAGAGCTCTGAAGCTAACAGAATCATTCAGTGAGAAGCAACAAGGAAGTCACACAGATACACCACCTTGTCCCCAGAGAAAACTGATATAACCAAAAGGAAAGAACAAAAATGAGTTAGCTATAGTGAAAAAATTTTGAGCTAACCTGGCCAGTTTGGAAAGTCTTACTCTCTTGTGTGTTCAAAAGAAGCTGTTTCCTTGAGTACTACCGCGCACCACTTGACACACTGCTGATATGTACATTCCATGAAAAATAGTTAAGGAACTGGTTAGGGACTACAACCGGTCTACTGAAAGGTGAACTGTCAAGTTGGAGGGAGGTTATCTGGAAGTTCTCAGGATCAGTTTTGGACCAGTTTATATTAATCTTTTTATTACTGACCTTGGCACAAAAAATGGGAGTGCTAATAAAGTCTGCAGATGACCAAAGCTGGAGGTGTTGCAATACAGAGAAGGACGGGAATATCCTGCAGGAATATCGGGATGACTCTGCAAACTGGAGTGATAGTAATGGGATGAAATTAATATGAAAGTGCAAAGGGCAGTTAGGGATAATAACAAGATTATTTGTTATAAGCTGTGACTCACCAGTTGGAAGTAACAGAGGAGGAGAAGACTCGGAGTATTGGTTGATCACGAGACTATGAGCCACCAATGTGATATGCTTGTGAAAAAAGCTAATGCAGTCTTGGTGTATTCAGGCACAGGGTGACCAGATACCCCGATTTTATAGGGACAGTCTCAATTTGGGTCTTTTCTTATATAGGCTCTATTACAACCCACCGCCTGTCAGATTTTCACACTTGCTGGCGAGAGTATTTCCATAGAGACACAGTGGTTAGTACCATTACAAGCACTGTGAGACTCATTGATATTGTGTGCAGTTCTGCTCGCGTTTAAGAAGGATGAATTCAAACTGGAACAGTACAGAGAAGGGCTACTAGGATATCTGAGGAATGGAAAACCCTGTCTTATGAAAGGAGACTCCCAAGAGTTTGGCTGTTTAGCTGGCCAAAGAAGGCTGAGGGGAGATATGATTGTCTCTATAAATATCAGAGGATAAATACCAGGGATGAGGGAATTACACTGGTCTACAATTTTGAGAAGTCGTCTGCTTCAGAGATAAAATGTCTATTTATTATGTTTTGATGTGCTGAATTCAATATGACCATTAAACAACTGATGGCTACGTTCTAAGATATTTAAGTTTTACATTTTATGTATGTATATGTTGTAGATAGTAGAGTTTTAATCATAAATGTAAACCTAGTCTTTTTGTGTTTATGTTGCTTATACATGAGAATAGTCACCTGTCCTGTTTATGTACACTTTAAAATCAGCAAAGGGTTATATAAATAAAATTTTACGAAACAAAGCCAAAAAACTATTATGTACATATTTAGTCCTATTCAGTGTCTATTCGGCGCTTCTGGCTTGTCTCTTGTATTCATTAAATGGAGCATCTCTTGTCATGTCAAAAGAGTCTGCAAGCATTGATGGGCCATTTGCCCTGATAGTGTTTCTCCATTGTGAATGTCCTGGTGAAATTGCTCGCCATCGCGGTCGCTCACGTGCTCCGCGAATTCGTGGAAAAAATCTAGATGAGAGTGCAAAAAATGTATCTTTAGAACATGTTGCAACCAAGCTTTTGTATGCTTTGGAGGTTTCCCCAACAACCTGTAGTTGTCTGCTTGTTGTCTGAGAAAATTTATTGCACTAACTGAAGGCTTTCATCCGTCTTTCCTGCCATGCAGTGCATGGTCAATAGCATCTCGGAAGTTCACGAATCTGAGGACCAACAAAGACACCTTCCTTATCTTAGCTTCACTTAAGCTTGGAAATTTTCCACGGAGGTACTGAAAGCTGTTTGTGTTTTGTCAATGGCCTACAAAGTTTTCTTCAGACCCAGTTGATGTGTAAGGGTGGTAACAAAATCTTCCTTGATTAACAAGTGGTGGATGCTGAACACTTTTCCTCCAGGCTCCAATGACTGTCGGAGTGGCAATCTTTCTTGAATGTGTGGGAATCACTTGCACGACTATCCCATTCGCAGAGAAACAGCAGTACTTTGTGTATCCAGTCTGCAGACCGCAAGAGAGAACAACCTTCAAATCGCCACAAGCGTCCATGATGTTGGTCATATTTTATGCACCTCAAAAGTTGTTCATGTTGTCATAGGTTTCCTTCATATGACTGCATGACAACTGAATTGATGCACAAACATTGCCATATGTAGCAAAACAGCTTTAAGACTCGTCTTGATAAATCAATGAACAGTTCACTCATCGGATCGTGAACGATGTTGAGGCTGCCATCCACCATCGATGTATTGCAGGCTACAAGATCACCTTGTGAGAAGAATGGACAAGATCCTTTTGACGGTCACGAACATGAAATCCTAACATCACCTGCCAGAGAATTCACTGCTGTAGTTGGAGCCCAACAGCTAGACTAGAGCCAATCAACAATTTTAAGCATCATTTCGTCTCAGTGACAGAATTAGTAAAGTTTGACTACATTTATTTCAGAAGCATTTTGGCTGTAGATAGTGTTAACTTCGTCCAATGTGGACACAAAACAAATGGATATAAACTGCATCAGGAATTTAGACTTGAAATAGACAAAGGTTCTACCATCAGAGGATGAAGTTCTGGAACAGCCTTCCAAGGGGGGCCAGTGGAGAAGAGAATATCTGGCTTCAAGACTAATCTGATAGTTTATGGGGGGATGGTATGAAGGGATAGCCTAATTCGGGATAGCCCTTACACATGTACGCTCTCCACCCAGCACAGCAACCTACTCAGCCTGGTGTGCAGGGAGCCCAGGGCAGGGAAGGTTGCACTGCTCTCCAACAATCCCCTTTCTCCATGCTGTCCCTCCACAGTGGGCTGGGAGAAGTGTACATTTGCTAGGCAAGGCCATCATGGTTTAATCTGACATGGCGGCCCATCTAGAACCTTCCCGCCACTCACTGGGGGTTGGGACTCAACATTCGGGCAACATGGGTTGAACTAAATAACACCACAGAAATGTGCGAACAAGAGGAAGACACTTCTTGGCTCTGTAGAATGGCAGCTTCAGGTCAACTGTTTCTGGTTCCCTGCCCCTCCAACCTCTGTTTTCCCAGTTGCCTTGTAATAAGCCTTCTCCCAAATCTGGACCTTAGCGTCCAAAATTGGGTGCTTAGCATGAACTCCAAGCTTAATTACCAGCTTGGATCTTATCTCGCTGCCACCGACAGGAATTACAGCGCTGCTCTCTCTGCCCCAGCTTTCCCTGGGGGACCCCAGACCAGAAGCTCTGAGTCTTACCGGCAGGAAATACTCCACTTCCCTTCCCCTCCTTCCCACACCAGACTTCCTCTCTGGCTAACCTGAGAGTATGATGCAATCTCTTTACATCACAATACAAGAAGCATCCTCTCTATGTCACAAAGAGACAAACCCAATCCAAGGAAACGAGATGATCCTACTCTTCCCCTCCACAATTCCCTGTGTGCAGAGGCTTACCTCCGTAGATCTAACACAAGAGCATTCCCTCCTTGTTCCTTAACTACCCGAAGAGAAAACTCAAACAAGTCTTAAAAAGAAAACTTATATAAAAAAAAAGAAAAAGACATTAAAATTATATCTGTATAAGATGACAATAATACATGATCAATTGCTCGTAAAGAAACAGGAATAACAGGCTC
>NC_133771.1:16643163-16666021 GCF_003597395.2 Chelonoidis abingdonii
GGTTTTCCATTCCTCAGATCATCCTAGTAGCCCTTCTCTGTACCTGTTCCAGTTTGAATTCATCCTTCTTAAACATGCGAGACCAGAACTGCACACAATATTCCAAATGAGGTCTCACCAGTGCCTTGTAATGGTACTAACACCACTGTGTCTCTACTGGAAATACCTCGCCAGCAAGTGTGAAAAATCATGACAGGCGGTGGGGGGTAATAGGAGCCTATATAAGAAAAAGACCCAAAATTGAGACTGTCCCTATAAAATCGGGGTATCTGGTCACCCTGTGCCTGATACATCCCAAGACTGCATTAGCTTTTTTCACAAGCATATCACATTGGTGGCTCATAGTCATCCCGTGATCAACCAATACTCCGAGGTCCTTCTCCTCCTCTGTTACTTCCAACTGGTGAGTCACTAGCTTATAACAAAAATTCTTGTTATTAATCCCTAACTGACCTTGCACTTTTCACTATTAAATTTCATCCCATTACTATCACTCCAGTTTGCAAGGTCATCCCGATATTCCTGCAGGATATCCCGTCCTTCTCTGTATTAGCAACACCTCCCAGCTTTGTGTCATCTGCAGACTTTATTAGCACATCCCATTTTTTGTGCCAAGGTCAGTAATAAAAAGATTAAATAAAACTGGTCCCAAAACTGATCCCTGAGGAACTCCACTAGTAACCTCCCTCCAGCTTGACAGTTCACCTTTCAGTAGGACCCGTTGTAGTCTCCCCTAACCAGTTCCTTAACTATTCTTTCAGTGGAAGCTGCTATTGTCCATATCCCAGCAGGTGTGTCAAGATGGTGCTGTAGAGTAGTACTCAAGGGAAACAGCTCCTCTTTGAACACACAAGAGAGTAAGGACTTTCCAAACTGGCCAAGGTAAGCTCAAAATTTTTTCAAGCTATAGCTAAACTCATTTTTGTTCTTTCCCCTTGGTATATTCAAGTTTTCTCTGGGGACCAAGGTGGGTGTATCTGTGTGACTTCCTTGTTGGCTTCACTTGAAATGATTCTGTCAGCTTTCAGAGCTCTGGCTGATTGTGCCTTATGCTAAGAGACACAAGGTTGGTGAGGTAATATCTTTTATTGGTCCGACTTCTGTTGGTGTGAGGCAAGCTTTTGAGCTTATACTAACAGTACTGCTCAGTTCACCTATTTCTTTTTGGTCTATGTCGCACCATTGGCATATGTGGCATTTTGCAGACAAATAAAAATAGTCAGGTCACCGTCCCTAAATGATAAGCTCCTCGGAACCAAGGGCCGGTTCTTGCACCATCACAGTCAGTGGGAGTTTTGCCATTGATTTCAATAGGAGCATGATCAAGCCCATAAAAAGGGGAGAGAGGACATCAGAAAAGTGGATTGGGAAGGGAAGAGCATGGCGTGAGGTTGGGAGTTTGTTGGTTGTGTAACATGCTCCTGGAGCTAGTTCCTACTCTTTACACACTGATTCATTTCCCTGGAGCTCATTTTCCTTTGGTCTGTTTCTGAATCCAGACAAATTTGCACTATGGCTGTCAAACGATTAAAAAAAAATAATTGCAATTAATTGTGAGATTTAAAAAAAAAAAGTCACGATTAATAGCAGTTTTAATCGCACTGTTAAACAATAGTAGAAAACCAATTTACATTTATTATAAATATTTTTGGATGTTTTTCTACATTTTCAAATATTGATTTCAATTACAAAGTGCCCAGTGCTCACTTTACATTATTATTTCTATTACAAATATTTTCACTGTAAAAACGATAAAGAAAAGAAATAGTATTTTTCAGGTCACCTCATGCAAGTACCATAGTGTGATCTCGTTATCGTGAAAGTGCAACTTACAAATGTTGTTGGTTTTGTTTAAAAGAAAAAGAAAAAGAAAAACTGCACTCAAAACCAAAACAATGTGAAACTTTAGAGCCTACAAGTCAAAGCATGAAGAGAAATATGAATGTGTAGCATATCTGGCACATAAATCCCTTGTAACACCGGCTACAACAGTGCCATGTGAATGCCTGTTCTTACTTTCCGGGAACATTGTAAATAAGAAGCGAGCAGCATTAATTCCTGTAAATGTAAACAAACTTGTTTGTCTTAGCAATTGACTGAACAAAAAGTAGGACTGAGTGGATTTGTTTGAAGTGACTTAAAAAACACTTTCTCTTGCTTATCTTTTTTACAGTGCAAATATTTGTAATCAAAAATAAAGTGAGCACTGTACACTTTGTGTTCTTTGTTGTAATTGAAATTAATATATTTGAAAATGTAGAAAAACATCCAAGATATTTGTAATAAATTTAAATTTGTATTTTATTATTGTTTAACAGTGCAATTAAAACTGTGATTAATTATGACTATTTTTTAAATCTAGTTAATTTTTGGGTTAATCACATTTATTAACTGCAATTAATTGACAGTCCAAATTTGCACACTTAAACCTATACTAGAAAATTGCACACTTAAACCTACACTAGAAAATTAGGTCAGCATAACTATGTCGCTCAGGGGTGTGAAAACTCCACACCACTGAGCAGTGTGGTTAAACTGACCTAAGTCCATGTGTAGACAGCACTAGGTTGACAGAAGAATTCTGCCATTGATCTAACCACTTAGGGAGGTGTATTACCTACACTGATGGGAGAATCCTTCATGTTAGTGTCTACTGTGAAGTGCTACAGTGGTGCAGCTTTGTCACTGTATTGTTTTAAGTGTAGACAACCTTTAGGGCCTGATCCAATTCCCACTGAAATCAATGGAAGTCTTTCTACTCACTACACTGGGAGTTGGATAGGGCTTCTCCTCTGTTAATCCGGTTTAGCTTCCTGGTAAGATCTCTAATCAACAGCTATTATAGTAAATTGGGTAAAAAACCTGGGCATGCAAATTGGAGAATCTAAGAAACAAGCTCGTTCTAACGCACACTTAGTTTCTTTAGAAAGCTGGTGAGCTACAGTCACTGGTATGGTCCTGCAGTGTTGGGTCGTTTGGTGATGCATGGCTGCTTTGCACCACCAAGGTGGTGCGAAACAGCCAGAGTATGCCGGTGACCCTGGCTAGATATCGCCAGAAGGGAAAATTACTTCCTTTCCAGTTCCTAAACAAATTAGCGGTCTGGAGCGCTAGTAACAAACCTGACAACTCACAACTGCCCACATGTCCTGTCTCCTGGATCCAAGCTATCCTGAACCTTTGGTTTTCCTTGAGCAAACAGGTAGCAAAAGGTAGCAGATAAAAATCTTCTAACTTGTAAAACAAAGGTTTCTGCAGTGATGAGAGGTTTGTGAATG
This sequence comes from Chelonoidis abingdonii, assembly GCF_003597395.2. Taxonomy (NCBI): domain Eukaryota; kingdom Metazoa; phylum Chordata; order Testudines; family Testudinidae; genus Chelonoidis; species Chelonoidis abingdonii. The sequence continues at coordinate 16,646,442 of NC_133771.1, forward strand.
ACTTCCTTGTGACACTGAAAGGGAGATATTGACATGAATATATGTATTAAGTAATTTGCAGGAAGTGCTCTTGGCAGTGCTTCTATTTCGTCTTTCAGACAATAATTTCTATAAATGTCAGTTCCAGGAAAAAAAGAAAAACCCCTGGGTGCACAAAAGCAGCTTTGTCAGCATAGCAGAAGATGTACTCTATGGAAGGCAAATAATGTGTTAAAGTTCAGGAGCAAAATGCATCCCTTAGACAAGGTTTTATGTTTTGAAGCAGGATGGGGGGACAGTGTTTGAAGGAGAGTGGGGGGCTCCATCTTCCTTATCCCCCAACCTTATGAGGCTAAACTCCAGTCCCTTCCCAGAATTTGCCTTGTTGGGCTCCCTCTTGTTTGATCTTTCTCCTTTTTAGTATCCTGAGCTAATTAAAAAGTCTTGGACTTGCTGGGGTGAAGTTCACCTTGATGCCCCAGGCACTATTTAGATTGTAAGATCTTTGGGGTAGGACCTGTTGTTTTGTTGTTGTTGTTTTGTACAGCACCTAGTGCAGTGAGACCCCTGATTGGGACCCCAGCCTGCCGGCCAGCCTGAGCACCAGCCTGCCTGCTGGCCTGAGCCCCAGCCATCCTGAGCCCTGGGCTGCCAGCCAGCCTGAGCAGCCCCTCACCCCAGCCCTCCCACCTCGAACAGTCCCAAGTCCTAGGCCACCAGCAGGCCTTAGTCCCCGCTAGAATGAGGGTGGGAAGAGGAGCAGCATGGACGGGACCATGGGGGAAGAGCAGGATGCAGGAATGGGACCTCGGGGTGGAGCATGGGCAGAGTCAAGGCCTGGCTGTTTGGGGAGGCTTAGCCTCCCCTGGTCTGTTATACCCACTATCTAGGACTGCATCAAGTCCATGTCTAGTGCTCCATAAATAAATTATAGAAACTAGTCAAAGTTTTGTTGGCCAGGCTCCAGCACTGATTTTGGGGATCCACAACACAAGACTCCTTTACAAAAGTGCCTTTCATATAAACTGGTGCTTCACAGGGAGTCACAGAATGGAATTCTATGGTTACAAAGTGGAAATAAAAATCAATAAAAGCGGGAGAGAGAAACTGAACAGTACAGGCTAAAGGAGAAAAAGAGACATGAAACTAGATGGACAGCTGAGGCACAGAGATATATTAAATCAAGAGCCGCAGAGTGGAAAAATCTTGTACTAACAGTGGTGAGAAAGAGGAAGGGACAGAGGCGCATTCTGTTCTAGTCTGAAATATGACTTCATGGATCTCAGTGTTTTCTGTCTCTTATTACCACATTGAATATGTTCAGCTTGCTAATGAGAAGCTGCTTGTTTTTCTTTTTTCCAACTGCTAGCCTGGACTCAGAGTCAAGCTGGGTTCTGTCCATCTCATGCATTATCATGTGTAATAGAAGTTGCATCTGTCCAGTCCCAGAGTGCTCAAACAACGTTTTCAGTGATGTATGTGACTCCCATTCCCTGTGCCAGGGTTGCACAGGTGTAACTGACTGAAACTTAGCAAACAGCTCTGTTGATGAGGCAGAAGAAGGAACAGAATTCATCTCTCTCTCTCTCTCTCTTAGACAGTGATTGCAGGACTAAGGATAGTGACGAGGAGTAGAATGGTATTTATTAAAATAAGCAGATATGACTGAATACACACAGAGAGAAAGGCACGGCCGTGTACACAAGCTCTTTAAATGGAAATTGAATTAGGTTTCTAGAAGACATAGGCACCGGCTCCATGGGGAGCACCCATGGAAAAAATGTAACAGGTGCTTAGCACCTAACAGCAGCCAGCTCCCCAATGCCTGTGCCTCCTGCCCACCAGTGCTCCCGCTGATCAGCTCCTCCCCTTCCCTCCCAGTGCCTCCTGCACACCACAGAACAGCTGTTCAGTGGCGTTCAAGAGGTGCTGGGGAGGAGCAGAGATGGGGTGCACTCGGGGGAGGGGGCGGGAAGAGGCAGGGAGGGAGTGGAGCGGAGGCAAGGCAGAGGTGGGGCATTGGGGGAAGGAGTGAAGTGGGGGCAGGACCAGCGATGGAGTGGGGCAGGGAAGAGGCGAGATGAGGGGGGCTTGAAGGAAGGGCTGGAATGGGTGCAGGCTTGGAGCTGAGGGGGTTACAAGCACCTCCCTGGGGCAGAAAGGAAGTCGGCACCTATGTCTAGAAATACCTAGTGGATTTAATTCAGGCACTGAACAGTCCTTATTTGTCTGCTTCATGTATGTACTATTCCTCTTCCACAGGACTAGGAAGACAAGGGGTCAAAAGGCTGTCTCCTGTTCTTTGATGTGGAGCCAGCAAAGGCAATCAAGGGTGACATGTGGCAGCCAGCTTTTCTCTTATGATGATTTTGGACATCTGAGGCACACACTGCCAACATGAATTCAGTAGCTCACCAGCTAGTTACTAATTTGTAACCTTTAAAACATTGCTGCTTGATTTTGCAGCAAATACTCACCACAGTCTTGAAATGACTTTAATATCTAGTTAAAAGGTGAACAATCTACAACAGGGGTCTCCAAACTATGGCCCGTGGGCCGGATCTGACCTGGGGCTTCAATTTGTCCGGCCCTCCAATGAACAGGGGAGAAGTGAACAGCTGAGTACACACACGGAGCAGGCAGGGGGACAGGCTGCCGGCAGCAGCTCGGGGAGTGGGGAGGTAGCTCAGCTGAGCTGTGCAGAGGGGTGAGTGCCCCCAGGAGCCAGTGTCCCCCCAAAAGGGGAGCCAACTTAGGGGTGAGTTTCTGCTGCAGCCAAGCAGGCACGGAACCCTGCCTTAGAGTAAAAATACAAGCCAGATGCTTAATTACATCACCAATAAATGGAGTAAAGAAGATGGAAATTAACAATTTCATAATGGTTAAAATTTAACTACAGCACTAATAGAACCAAACAGTATTTGTATGATACAAATGTGTGAGTTTTTAGAAATACAATAAAAAAAAGTGAAATGATTTTTAATGTATTGACAAATATTTTGTGTACCTGCATCGATTAACTTTTATACCTGATTTAGAATTTAATGCAACGCTGACACAGTGTTTTTTAACAATTTTGCATGTATTTGCATATATTTAATTTCTTTCACAGTAGCTTTGGCTCATGGAGTCCCTCCAAAAATCTAATATGGCCCTCGTCTCACGAAGTTTGGAGACCTCTGATCTATAGCAAGGCCATGAACATCACAGATACCTGTGTGAAACAGCTCTCGAGAATAAGCTGGTGCCCCTGATGGCTGGCCTGAGGCAGCCATGACATGGTTAAGATTCTCTGACTTAATTATCCTTGACTATAACAGCTGAGTGCCTGATTAGGAGAGGTGAACATTTAGGAATATTTTGTCATTACCCTGTGGAAGTGACTGTGATCCAAGGACCCTTGGGTGCCAACTGGCATGGGGCACAGAGGATGCACAAGGCTGTACAGGGATCCCCTGGGTCAGATATCTGCATCATAGTTCACCAAAGGGTGCCATGTGAGTTCTCTACCAAGAGCCAACTGGTCATCGTAATCACTATGAAATATATGTATGGATAATAGTTAAGGAGTTATGGATCTATACTGAATAAAATGTTCTTAAGGATTCGGGATTAAAGCAGATCACCAGAGAGATGACACCTCTCAGGAATGTTCCTTTCAGGCAGATGGGAACAGATGCTTATCTCCCTGGCTGGTCATATGAGTATTGTCCACCTTGCACTGTATGCTTATTTGCCTACTGAACCTGATGCTGATCAAGAGCTTGTAAAACTGATGAGAGGAAAGCCACAGTCAGAAACAATTGGCAGCAGGTGTCTGTTTCTGAATAAGGATAAAGGTAATGTGTGTATCTAGAGGTTTCCAGAGACCCCTGGATCTTTCACTGAGGAGACAAGCTGACAGCATGGTTTGTCCTACCAAAGAGGGGTCACAACCAGCCTGGCTGTATAGCACTGGTGAGCAATACTTTATTAGACTAGAGTGTATCTTAGAAGTAAGTCTAGGCTCTAGAATGCGGGTTATGTCCTTATTTTATATGTAACTATTTATTTGCAATACTTCTACTTACTATTACTTTAAATCTTGGTGCTTTGTTATATAAATCTATTCTTGATTTCACTATAAACATGTCTAAGTGCTGTGAGTGAAGCGGAGTGGTGATCTAAGGTGTAGCAGGTAAGCTGGGCTGTACTGTTCCTTTGGGAGCAGCGAATGTGTGAATACTGCGAATGGCCAGTGGAACCGGGGCTGGATATCCAGGGAGATGCTGGGAGGGCTCAGGGGTTGGAATGTGCCTACGGTTAACCTGCAGAATCACAGCATCGTGGGGCCTGCGTAGACCTAGAGGGGAGTGCTTGTGTTGCTAGAAACCAGTGAAGTTGGGGAGCTGACCCATGGCAAGCACAGGCTTCCTTATGCTAAGGCAGGGGGAGTGAGTGCCTCCCACCCTGGGTAACTCAGGGAAGCATCGCAGTGACAGTAGCCAATGGAGTTAGGGGATCACCTTTGGTAACCCAGATCCATGACATGTGATTGGGGCCAGAAAATAAAGATCAGCCTCTACCAGAATTCTTGTGTATACACCCTTATAAATAAGGTTTTTCCTGGAATTACAGTTGAAAAAGTTTCCTGTAACTGCTCTGGTTTATTCCTTTATATTTCATTGCATTGTTTTCTTGGTATGAATTTGGTGCTTGTGAAAGGTGCCAGACTGGAAGCCCTGAAGGAGTCCTCTGGCAGACCCCATTGCATGAGACAGCATAGACTGCAACAGTGCAAGCTTCTGGCTGGCTAAGCTTTTATATCAAGCCCATCACTTTGGAATCAGAGCACTCAAAGCTAACCAGCAGCAGCCATCAAGGGTTGGTGTTCAGTCACCTCTTCTGGGCCTGCTAATAGTGTCACTGTGCACTGCCAAGGTTTTGGGGGGCTGACATAAGATTTCATTCCTTTCAGTAGTTGATGCTGGGAGCCTCACTGTCAAGCTATCATCAGTCTCCATGCAGAAAGTGGAGCAGATGGGCCAGAATGCTGATGGTCCTGAGGGGATGTGAAAGTTGGGGAGGGTACAGGGAGTGGTTAAAGCAGATAGAAACACAACAAGCAGTTGTCACTACAGCAGCCAAGGAGGAGGGAGAACACTGCTTACCTGTGGAAGGGAGAAGATGGGAATCTCCCCCTCTGTTTTTAGGGGAAATGGGGCAGCTGCACTTTGTGCTGGAGTGGGACCAAATTGCACCAGAACAGCACACCGGCATCTTGCTGCATGGAATATGCAATTCTGATCTCAAAATGGCATCCTCTGCACAGTGTGACCTCTCACACACCGAGTGTGAGGTTACACTGCCTGCAGGATGCCACTTGGTGGAGCAAAATAGCCTCCTCTGCACAGCACGTGTTCAGGGTCATGCTGGTGGGGGCGTTCCAGTAGTTGCCTGTTCAGGACTCCAGGACACCCATAACCTCTGGGGGGAACAGAGGCATCGTACCAGACTGTGCCATTTATGGACGTTCCCTTCCCAAAGAGCTTGGTCAGGGACAGGGTGTAGATGAGACTATACTGGCCCAGTATGAAGAGATGGCCTGTTACTCTCTCTGGCAAAGCAGTGTGTGACTGGCTAACTATCATTCTGCTCTCAGGGAAGTGAGGGCCTTTCTAGCCAAGGCTGATGGTGGTCGTGTCAATGGAACACAAAATAACCTAAAATTGCTCTTCAGTAAAGTTCATCATTGTACCTAAGACCTGAAGTACGGAACAACAGCTACATCACAAATACCTCCACCCAAGGATGGCTTACCGAAGGTGACATGTAAGTCAGTAGCGATCGAGCATGGACTGGAACCCAGGTCTCCTGCACTCACTGCTCTGTCTTCGGAGCCCATGTTGCCTGAAGGAAAGCTCATGTTCGTCTGGCAGACTTGCGTGCCACAATAAGCTTTCTGAAGAGACCTCTCATCTACTGATACTGCTCCATCAGTCTAGCAGTCAGTCTCTAAGGCACCATTTACATGAGACAGAGCCTTTGCGCACACACACACACACGAAAGCCCTTAGTCGGCCCTAGAACTTGCAAAGTTCATACCCCCATCCCAAGCAAGCGTTTGCTGTACTAGCCGGCTGCAACACCAGAGAGCAGGCCCAGCTGAACCAAGCTGCTCCACAGTAGCTTATATAAAATGTCGATTGGAAGCTAAAAGCAATGCAGCTGCTGCAGCAGTTCAGCTGGTCCTCCTAAGTCCATGCAAAGTGCAGTGCCTCCTGTTGAGAAGGGGTCCTAACTCTCAGCAGCAGTCCTGGGCCCAGAGCCATCCCTATGGTACGGCGCATCAGGGTGACTGCCCAGGGCCATGGGCTTTAGGGGGCCCCATGGGCAGGGAGGTGAGAACCTTCCCTTCCTCCCAGTGACTCCCGCACCTATCAGCGCCTCCCCCTTCACCCCACCGCCTGCCACAGATTAGATGTTTTGTGGCATCAGGAGGCGCTGAGGGGGAGGGTAGTGATGTGAGGGTGCAGCGTGCTTGGGGGAGACGGCGAAACTGGGCGGGGAAGAGGTGGGATGGGAAGAGGCAGGGTGGGAGTGGGGCCTTGAAGGAAGGGGTGGAGTGGGGGCAGGGCCTGGGCATAGCCAGGGGGAGCACTCTCCAGCAGATTAGAAACTTGGCACCTGTCCTGGCCCCGCACCGCCCCCCCAGGGACAGCCCTGCCTGGCCTCTATGGCCTAGCTGCTGCCGGAGCCCCAGAATGCACGCTGCTTTGGTCATGATTATTATAAGGCATATGGTGTGAAGACAGTTCTGTGGAAAAATAGTTTTGTAGTGTGGCTGCACTGAACTTGGGTGGGACTGAGCAGGTGTAGGGCTAGACATTGGACGAGTGCTTCTGTGGTGGAATTATCAGTTTAAATGTTCATTCATTTAAAAAAAAAAAAAGAAAAGCCAGGTTGGATGCATCTACACAGCCTGGAGAAGTGAGCCTCCCAACCCAGGGCATCAGACTGGGCTCATGCTAATGCACTAAAACTAGCTCTTTAGATGCTGTGGCTCAGGGTCTGAAACCTAGAGAGGTGGATGGGTGGGTTCAGACCCGAGCTCCAGCCCAAGACACAACTGCAAAGCGCATTCTGTTCAGTTATATTTGGGCACTAGCGCAAGTCTCAGTCTGTTGACCTGGGCTGGGCAGCTCGCTGTGGACATACCCGTTCTGGTCTACTTTAGGTTTCCCTGTATTGCAGGTCATAGCAGCCTTCCTGGGGCCCCTCTTCCTCCCCAAGCAAGTGAGAAGACAGTGGGCAGGCAGGTTTGGGGAGTAGATGGAGCCTTGGTTCTGCTCCACCCCGAGCAGCAAGGGAAGCAATAATGATACCTAATTTTCTACTGAGCTTTTCCTCAGTAGGTCCCAAAGTGCAGTACAATGGAGGTCAGTATCATTATCCCCATTTTGCAGATGGGAAAACTGAGGCACAGAGGTGATGTGAAATGGTCACCCGGCAGAACCTAGGCATCCTGAGTCTAGGGTAACTAGACCTCCCGATAAAATTGGGAACGTCCCGATATTTGGGTGGTTGTCCTGCGTCCCGACCGATACTTGTCCTGATATTTGTTCTGGCAGCACTGTTGTATGTTTTTTTTTGGTTGGTTGGTTGGTTTTTTTGCTCTGCTGGCAGCACTCGGCTTTTTTTTTCCTCTGCCAGCGGACCCCCCTCTCCCATGTGTCCTGATATTTTCACCCTTCCTGAGTCCTAGTCCAGTGCTCTAGTCATTAGGTCATACTGCATTTGGACTGGTGCAGATTACTTCCTTCCTCTACCTCCTAGAGGAATCAAGGACCAAACTGTGACTCTGAGACATGGTCTCATTGTTGGCTTTGCTCGGGGTTTGTGGCAAATCCACAATCTAGCCCTAAGTTACTAGCTCTTATGGTTGTGAGGTTTTTTTAATGTGTTGCATTCATGATAAACAAACAGCAACAGTTACATGGGAATCAGAGTAGCAAATATTAGATCTGATAACTAGAACAAAGTGAAAACCATGTTACAGTAGAAATACTTGTTATCCAAAATACTTACTCTGTGCATGTCCACATTAACTATTAACACACTGAAATTTCCCTCACAGCCATTAAATCTTCATTATAAATCTAAATATCAAATTTAATAATATCTTAGAACAAAGTGTATGGAACATAATCTGGGTATTTCTAGAGTCTAGTATCGATTTGTTTTTTAAGAAAGTCCCAGGATATTTATATACATTTCCCATAGTTTATAAACCTGTCCTTCGCTATTGCTGATCTGATATGGAGATTTCACTGGGTAAAGGTAGGTTCAGCGTTCCTGTTGCTACATCTAAAATGCAGGCTTTGTAGGAACAGTCAGTAAATTTAGGATAAACTCTTTGCCCCACATGGACATGTGCATTCTGTCCTTGAGTGCTAGCCCCGCAAATCAGTTCCTAGAAGATTTAATAAAAGGTTAAATACTGAATCAGCTGCCAACGAGGAACAGAACAAGTGGTAGAGTAGTACTTTAAAGCAGGCATGTGTAATGGCAGTTGCATAATGGATGAATAGGTGTGATTGATAATCATATTTACAGCATTTTAAATGAAGATCTGGAGTCACTTTGTTAAAAGCTGGTGGAAAGTAGTCTGTGCAGCAGAGAGGACTGTGTTTGCCTCTGTGTGTTACAGATAGAAGTTTGAGATTAGTCATTCATCATCCTTAATAGAAATGTTAAGAGCTCACGTCCTGTGTCTACAATTCCAGGTATGCACTTGTGTTTGTTTCTCAGTGAAGAAGCTGTACAGTAGAGAGAGACCCTGAGTATTTCTTTACCCAGCTATTGAACTTCTCCTTAAGCAACTGTGTCTGGTAAGAGTCTCATTTGTGAGTAAAGGGAAAAATCCCGAGAAGGGTTAAATGCACAACCACTAGCTTCCAATTTTCTCTGGGGGTCCTCAATCCCCGCTCAGCCCCAGGCCCCATTCCCATTCCACCCCTTCCCCCAAGCCTCCATCTCTGCCCCGCCTCTGCTCTGCTCCTGGCCCTGCTCCCCCTCCACCCCAAAACCCCACCCATCTCTTCCTACCCCCTCCTCTGAGCATGCCCCATCCCCACTCCTCCACCCTCCTTCCCAGTGCCTCCTGCACGTTGGCTTCCAGTGGGTGCTAAGCACCTGCAATTTTTTTTCTGTGGGTGCTCTAGCCCTGGGTGCTCTAGTCCTAAAATCAGAGTTAATGCTGGCTGCAAAGGTCATTTTCCACCAGGAACTGCTGAAGCACTGCGTCTGCAGACAGGATGGAAAAATTGCTCTAAAGAGCAAATGCTGGCCCCTTCTTTGCTGAAATGGAAGGCCCCAACCATTGCACAAACTGCTGTGGTTTCATTGCGCAGAGGTGGAGGGGGCCGAGTCACAAGAAGGCCTTGGGAGGTGCAGTGAGAGCCAGATACCTCCCTGTTCCCACACAGGTGTCCCAGCTGCTAGGGACGGTCGTACCTGTTTCAAATTTTTAGATTTAAACTCACACACTCTGAAAAGGGCACTTAGCCATTCACTGCCCGGGACATAATTTTAGACCTACAGCAAAAAGAACCCTGCAGTGTAACTAAAGTGCAACAATGGTCAAGTAAACAAAAAGCAGCAGTAATAGCGATGGAGGAGCTATGCAGCCCTTCCATACCAAAAGAAGGGGTTGAAGGGAGGATTGGTTTTTTCTTTAGCCTCTCTTAGATCTCCTTCCCAAAGCACAGGTGAGCCCTGATCCCCAAGCACTTACACATATGCTTAACTTCCCTGCTGTGAGTAGGCCCATTGAAATCAAAGAAGATAGCAATGTTAAGCATAAGTGGGGCCATCTGAGCTTCTGTGTCTTGTAAAAGTGTGGTCTGTCCCCTTTATGGGGTAGTAGGGCCTGGGGAAGCCAACTCCTGATCCATAACATGGCCCCTTTAGGAAACAGGTGTTCAAGAGAGCAGCAGATAAACAGGGAATGGGGGTGTCAAGGTGTCATGGTATAATTCCCCACCCTGAACCTTGGCGTCCAAAAGATGGGGTACCAGCATGAATTCCTCTAAGCTTAATTACCAGCTTAGTAAAAAATTTCTTGTAAATTTAAGATTGGATAAGATGGTAAATTAGGTACAGGGTTTTTCAGCTATAGACACTGGGAATACCCTCCAGCCTAAGTATACAAGTACAAATTAAAATCCTTTCAGCAAAAATACAAATTTGAAAACTCCAATTAAACTCCTTCCAGCCAAATGCACATTTGCAAATAAAGAAAACAAACATAAGCCTAACTCGCCTTATCTACCTAGTACTTACTATTTTAAACTTATAAGCCTGTATCGGAGAGATTGGAGAGAAACCTGGTTGCACGTCTGGTCACTCTCAGAACCAGAGAGAACAACAACCAAAAACTAACAGCACACACAGAAAACTTCCCTCCCCCTCAAGATTTGAAAGTATCCTGTCCCCTGATTGGTCCTCTGGTCAGGTGACAGCCAGGCTTACTGAACTTGTTAACCCTTTACAGTCAAAAGAAATATAAAGTACTTCTGTTCTATTAACTCCTACTATCTGTTTATGACACAAGGGTTAATTCCATAGAGTATCTCCAGAACAAGATAAAATCTTGCTGTCAGGTGAGTTCCAGGAGCAGAAAGAGGGAAGATGGTCTGGACTCGAGAACTGCAGGGGATCACTTGAGTGCAAAAGGAGGCTCCCTGGGATAGGAACCAGAAGGGAAACAAGTGAGCTGGGGAAAGTTGCCTGAATCACAGCCCAGCCCTGCCCCAGGAAGGAGGGCTGTGGGGCCCTTGAATTAAAGGGAAGTAGTTATTAGTCCAGGGATCAGGGCAGGAGCAGACCTGAGGGAAAGACTCCTCAGGGAGGGATGGCTTGGAGGGAACTAAACCTTTGGAACAAGGATGCTCAAGAGGGAAGAATTTGGGGCAGATGGGCCAAAGAAAATTGTATTTCCCAAAGACATAATAAAGTAGGTCTCAGGAAGGGGAATGCCACTTCATGTACTCAGGGCTATGAATAAGTTACTGGGAGAACCAGGTGACAACTGAGGGCAGGGTGCCTGCATTCTATGCTGCATCATAATGGGTATTCTCTGGGACAGGACCCTGCCACATGGCTCAACATCTGATAGTAAGAGGGCTGTCCTCATCCCATCTCAGTGAGTCACTGAATCTGAAGCCTAATGATGACAGTTGCATAAATACTGTTTACTGTTTCTCTCCTTATTATCTTATCAGAAACACCTGGCTGTTCCAGGATTGTGAGAAGATTGCTGGTTCTGCACTCCCCAAATCTGAGGCAGAGATTGAGTACGGTACCATCACTCCACTCCGTTCTTTTCCTCCTTCCCATTCTCCCCTGGCCAAACCACTGAAAGGACAGACAGTGCAGCCATCCATTTAATACCATTAATGTTCCTTGCAGTCAGACATATCCCCAGTGATCAGGAAAACCCAGAGGAATTTCTCTGTCCACAGGAGTTACTTGAAATGTGAACTGAAAGAAATGTTGACTTGCTAAGGGTATGTCTACACTACAGGATTATTCCAATTTTACATAAACTAGTTTTGTAAAACAGATTGTATAAAGTCGAGTGCACGCGGCCACAAAAAGCACAATAATTCGGCGGTGTGCGTCCATGTACTGAGGCTAGCGTCAATTTCTGGAGCATTGCACTGTGGGTAGCTATCCCGTAGCTATCCCATAGCTCCTGCAGTCTCCCCTGCCCATTGGAATTTTGGGTTGAGATCCCAATGCATGATGGTGCAAAAACAGTGTTGCAGCTAATTCTGGGTAAATGTCGTCACTCATTCCTTCCTCCGTGAAAGCAACGGCAGACAATCATTTCGCGCCCTTTTTCCCTGGATTGCCTAACGAGTGATATTATGTATCGTGAATACAAGCCACACTTGCAGCTAGGTGAGACCCTCACCCACATTTTACTTGAAAACTTTAACTAGGTCATATTAAACTTGGCTGCGAGGCAGAACTTGAAACCACACTACAGATTTAGCATACCTTTAAAAGGTATTTATCTCGATCTGTACAAAGCTGTTTACTACACCAAGAGTATGAAAAAGCATTCCTAAAGAGCTAATCCAAAACTGCATGTGGACTAAAACCAAAGATAATAAGACGTTCAAGACTCTATTTTCATTCGCTTAATACTGCCCCATCTAAAACAGTGACACAAACATCTGCTGAAATACAAGTAATGAACATCAGCTGAGTTTACAGTCATTACAGATTTTTAATCATGTCCTAAAAGTCAAGTATGAACAACCGATACTTCCAGTTAGTTCAAGCATTGTTCCTCGCGCGTCGTACTTACACCAACATCAGAGTCTGTAAACATTCAAATTACATCTTACTGTTTTCCACTTATCGAAATCAGACCTAATTGTTAAATCTCATCGCCCAGCACCTGGGACAAACCGCTCGGCAAACGCTCAGGTCAGCGCGCTCTGATTTCCATATTGCGTGTGCGGGACAGCCCACTTTCTAGTTATGAACTGAACAAACCCCTTAGCCCCTTAACGCTTCACTGTATATCGCCACACACTGAAAGCTAAGAATAAACAGGAGATCCACAAAGTTGGCAAATCTCTGAACATGCTCCTCCCACAACTATACCTCCTGCCCACACCCTATCTTCTGAAGTACTGATCATGCCAGACCACGCCAATGCAGGCTTTGGTGCCATTGGTCATGCTCCCTTCCACAGTGAAGCGTGTTAATTGTACTACTGCCAGCCGACACACACAAGGTGTGTGCGAACATTTTGTTACCTTCTTCGCGTCATAATGAAAGAACAAAAGCGCAAGACCTAGAATGGATCGTGAAGATGGTTTTGTTTTTTTTTTATTTTTTTTTTAGTGACAACTAAACGCTCTCTCGAAAACTAACTATATTGTTTCTAGAAGTTCTCCATTTGCGAAATAAGACCAGCGTGTACTATGTTCCTCTTAACACGGAGCCGCAATAAAAATCCGTGAATACGATCAGCCACGGAAGATACATGCTATCCTACAGATCAATCTCCTATCACATGTCTCTCAAAGCTGCAGTTGTAGTTATCCACTATATACCCTTAACCTTATATCACACCTAATTAACACTTGTGTGAATATTTTACGTTAGTACCTTACTTGCTAGCAATTTTAATATTGAATTCAGATCAAATCGAATTACAAACACACTTGTCCCAGTGTTAGCTTATTATGTATGATAGCCGTTTATTTTGAGTCAAATTTACAAACAGAAGAATTTCTTGATTCTCTTCTCTATCACAGTTGTGTGTTCTCGCATTCTATATGATAATATTACGCTCATTGAGTTTTCTTCCATATGTGGTAACCATTATCGTCAGCAATTATGGTACTAGCCTTTTGTCACTTTAAATTGAAACTCCCACTCAACGAAATTGACCATCTTTTGCTTGCAGCAGGGCACATGAACTGAATAAACTCCAGTCAATAGTGGTATGAAAGAACCAAAACTAATGAATAGGAACAACTCATTGGTCCGTCTGACCGGACAAGATGTCGTCCATATAAGTATAAAAAATTACCGAATGCCAAGACACATAAGAGATATACTTGTTCTTATAAATAATTTAAAGCTGCATGCACAAAAAGACAATCCAATTCGAACTTATGTATAATTTGCTTTGTAAGAAGAATAAAAAAATCTATGGAACATATTTCACACAGCTCATACCATATATTGCATTTTCCTGACACAATCTTCCTCTGCACATCTAGAACACAGCAACAAAAAAAATATATAGCAAGCACAGCTGAACAGTTGTTATGTTTCACCCCTTCCCTTCTACTCACCCTTCCAAACACTGTGACAGAGATTTATTTCATCGCAGCTGTTCTTGCGTAACATAATCTGATGAAGGCTTCCAGCAAGTGTCTCCCTGATGATTAATCATGCACAGCGTAATATTTTAAAACACAGTAATTCACAAGTAACGCAGATGAAACATATCCTGGATGTACGTCAGGATAATGGATACAACAAATTAATCTCCTTTATATACAACCATTATCTCAATTTAGCACTATATCGTATCTAGTGATTTTGGAAACTTTAGAATTCACATACGTCCCCCCATAAAAAACAGTATTTATTACGTCTTCAGTCCATTCTCATAACAAAGTTCTTTGGCACCATTCTGCTGCATAAGGGTTTTGGTAAGTGGCATTTAATCCCTCTAAAAGCGTTACCATGCAGGCTGTTAAGTGCCCTTAAGGAAATTGAGAATCTGTTCACTAAGACAATACAGTGGCCAGGAAAAAGGTCCCAATTTTGTGAAAGGGGTGATTTACGCCCCGGAGTTTAATATCCAGTTTATCAAGAAGAGGTACGGCTGGACCAACAAGCCAAATTAGGAGTGGCACAATATCTTCAAGGCAATTTGACTAAATGAAAAACTGTGAGCCTTATCTGACTAAAATGGTGTACCAGAAACGTCAAGGTTCTTGGAAGAATTGGCCAAAGTTCCACACAGGAACAAACATTTTGTCCATGTTCCAAATTTGTGCAGTGGAAGCAGTGGGATTCCCTGAGGGAGAAGAGGGAAGAATTGAGGAGAACCAACGGCCGGGGGAAATGCCGGTTGTGAACTGAAACGTAGGCCGGGCGGCCAATCCAAAGGGCCCGAGTAATTTCGGGAGGGGCGCAAAGGAACGCAATACAATAACTAATCTAAAATCACACTTGCCATGTTATAAAATACACAAATGGAATTTGATTAGCTAACACTCATACGTGCCCACGTGGAAGGGGACCTGAAGTATACAATATGGGGGTCAGTTTCTCTCGCCGGCTGTGGTTTCCTGCGGCGGAGACGTGTTTGCTATCCTGGGGGGGTTCTCCATGTGTGGAGTTGTTAATTATATAAAAGCAGACAGTGTGTTAGCCAACCACGCATCACTGACTTGTTTTAGCTGTCATGTCATAGTCTCGAGTAAGAACAAATTATCAATAACTCTCCAACACAGGCACAGCAGCATTTACCATACACCCATAACGTGTCCGTGCAACGACTGTGGGATGTCCCCATACCCCTCAGTCCTACTTAGAGGCCTATACTTAGATCAGCTGCCTCGTATTGCTCTACCCCTTGCCACACAGCCATTTGGGCAAATTCTTCACTGCAGCATTGGGGGTGGACACGGCAGCGATGTAATTCTGAATCATAATACGCTAGAGGGAAGATGCAGCTGCCCAGGTTCTGTGCGTGTGTGTGTGTGAAGACTTTGGTGGAACCAGGCGAGCAGTGAACAGCCATGATGTGCAGCTTCACGATCCAGCTTTCCTTGGGCCACGAAGCCATGATAAGCTGGTGACACCTCAGCCCTCTCAGAAGTTATAGCATGAACGAAGACACGAGCGTGATTCCCGTGAAGTGTTATATACCCCTTGTTGCTAACATACCCTAGTTCAGAAACCCCCTGACCAAACAAGAAGGCTGAGCAGTGCATAGGCCCCACCCTTCAATTTCCCATCCCAGAAGAACAAATTTATTTTGCCAGCCACACCAGGAAGCCAAAGTTGCATATGCGCGCTCCAGCGGATCGGAGCACAAGAAAGATCAAGTTAACTCATGATGTAGGATTTAAATCCTAGCAAAAGAAATGAGTTGATTTCTGCTAGGGCTCTGTTCTCCCTCTTTTCAGACGGTGACAAGAGGCAGAACCCCGAGTATTCTTGATGGGCTCTCTCCCTCCCTCCCTCCGTGCTGCTCAACAGTGCTCCCAAATGCAAACACGAGGATTATGAACTCACTTTTAGGACTGTCATTAACAACTAGCACGTCTCCATAATAACACCCGTAACCACAGTCAAGCGCTCGGTATAACGATTTTAACACACTTGCACCTCGTTCCACCCACTACAGCACACAATTTTTGAGACACTCTGTAATATCGATACTTAAAGGCCGCCTCTTCTTTCTTCCGAAACCAAGTTTCGTACTCCTCCCCCACAAAGGAGGCTTATCTTAGTGCTGGTTGGGAGATAAAGAGCCGGGCCTGGAACATCGGTATGCGTATGTCGTAGTTAACTTAGGTTGAGGATGTGCGGCAACAAAGCTACAGGTGATTGGCCTTGAAGAGTGGTATTTCCACACAGTCGACACCATCTGTACCACTCTGGTGGCGAAAGCAATCTGAACTGCACCTTGCACTGGCCAGGTTTTATAACAGGAAAAGCGACTGAAACCGCGCAATGGCGAACTTAGTTTTAATTATCAATTTTCCAATTATGAACCAGCAAATAGAGCATGCTAGAGCTTCTTGATCAGCACAGGTCATCCCACGGGATTTGTTGTGAATCGCAGCCAAACAGTCCCAAATCAGAAAAAACGAGACTATCTCCAGCAATGTGGGCCAAGGCGACTGATCTGTATAATTGTTGCCACTTAAAACGCGGGAGCGTTTTTGTGGCGAAGTTAGTTTTACGTGCGATGCTGCATTATTTGCTTAGTGATTCTTAGGGATGGCCAGAATGGATTAAAGAGACAAGACCATCGAGGAGGAATTTACATCCGGAAAACACGGGACGCACCTGGGGAACCGGTGGGGTACTTGGTCAGAAGTAGGATCGACATACATCGTAGCCAGTCCTTGCTCTGTGGCCAACATATCTGACTCGTTACAGAAGACAAGAATGCCAAAGGCATATGAAAAAAAATCTGCCACGCGCATATAGAACAAAGTCCACAGCACAGTGCTGTGTCGACAAGCTACGGAAAGAAGCGGCACCCAAAGAATTTGATAGGGGATATGCTCATGAGGAAAGGAGAGGAGAGCAACAAGGATAGGACCGGGGAGGGGAACGAGAGTTAAAAGACAAAGAAGAAAACAACCCCCAACGACAACACAAGGGCACGGCGAGGGGAGAGAAGAACGGAAAAGGGAGAGAACGATGGAAGGAAGCGAAACTAACAACCGGGCAAGAGGGGTCCGGCGAGGGCGGGCACAGGAGCCCGCACAAACGAAGAAAGTCTCAAGCCTGAGAGAGGCACCGTCAAACGCGAGAATACCGCGACAGGCGCCGGGAGGCTCGCACCTGACGACATGCCCCAAGAGGTATTTAGACACGCGGCCAATTCGTTTGCGAGCCATACGCACACGCAGAGGAGCGGCTGCCCACACGCATCTAGAGGATCGTGTCTGTGCGGAAGGGTCCCAGACGCAAAAGCACCCCAGAGCCAGCAAGCGCGAAAAAACCGGCGAAATTTCGCGGAGACGGCGCAGCGAACGAACCCTCTGATAGTACGACACCCCCAATTCGTACCCGGACGGGGTGCC
The DNA here is from genome assembly GCF_003597395.2 of Chelonoidis abingdonii. Taxonomy (NCBI): domain Eukaryota; kingdom Metazoa; phylum Chordata; order Testudines; family Testudinidae; genus Chelonoidis; species Chelonoidis abingdonii. Next base: position 16,663,772 of record NC_133771.1, read on the forward strand.
TCGATCCGCGGTCCCTCTTCCGCTTGCGTTCCACTGCTCGCCCCCCGACGTGCGCACCCACGACACCCGGATGCACAGCCCGCGGCCCCGCCACCTTGGTTTCCTTGAATTCTTTTTCCTGCCTCACTCGTCTTCTCCTGCCCTGCAGAGACAGACAGAGGGGCACACGAGCCAAGATGAACTGACGGCGCTGCCCGACGGGAGGCGAGACAGAGCGTGTAAGCAGCCGCAGGCAAAGCGGGGAGAGGAAAATAGAAGAGATCGCGAGCTTGGAGGTCATGCGAAAAAACCACGGAAGCAAAGGCGAAAAAAAGGCCAGAAAGAAAAGCAGGGACAGCGGAACGGGAAGGGCGGCGCAAGACATCCCGTACGTGCACTCCGCGGCGGCGGCCGCGTAAGAAAGAAGGAGGGGGTGGCAGCGGGGACGGGGGCAGCAGAGCATGGAGTGAGAGGCGCGGGGAGATCGAGAGAGAGATGGACGTGCGGCCGTAGCACAAGAGGAGGCCAGAGACAATAGGCGCAAAACAACGAGGAGCAAAACGCGGGGCAGAACCGGCCTGAGCCCAAGCCGCATAAACACCCACGCAGGAGGCGATCGCAGCGGCCCACAGCGCGGCGCACGAGCGGAGGAACACCACAGAAGAAAACGAGAAAACCCAGCGGGAAAAAATGCGGAGATGGCAGAAAAAGCGGAGGTAAGCAACAGCAACGGGTGGCGAGATGCCGCCGCCTGGTGGAGTACGGAAGGAGTCAGCCGGGACAAAAACGACCCAGAGACGAGCAGTGGAGCGCCATACTAGCCTCGGCCTCCCGGCGGCACCCCAGCCCGGCCTGTCCAGGTGAGTCGACCCCTAATCAGAGAAGACCACAGTCGCGCTGCTCTGTGTGGCTCGCCGGAACCCGAACCCCCCCTCAGCACGCCACTGGCCGCAGGCGGCCAGAAGCAATCGACCGGCCACGGGCAAACTGCAGCCCAACCAGCGGCAGGAAGACGGATCGGGCACCCAAGGCCGGCGCGCCCCTAGCCGAGAAAATTGTCGCTAAACTAGGACACATAGCCCCGAAAACGATGGGGTCGGGGAACTCCACCAGCCGGGATTTATTCCACGCGGACGGTGCCCCACCTACGGATCCAGAGCAGCCCGGAACGACCTAGCTATGACAAAACGGTAAACTCAGCGCCGGCGCCCGGCCGGGTAGAACTGTCCACTATCATGGCAGCACGAAGCCGTGCCCCACCGGGGCTCGGAGCCAGCCTCCTATATTCCCCGCCCACCCTCGGCTTGTTGCACATGTCGTCACGAGCCACCAAAGGAACCTCAAAAAGAGCACCATTCGATGGTTAGCTGGCCTTGCGACTATCATAGCAGCGGGATGATTGAGGATCCCTCTCGCCCGGCTCAATCCCGCCTGTAAATTGCGTCGCCGCGGGCGCGTAGGCGCCCGTCGGCGAGACGCAACATAGGGCCACCCATCGCAGAAACTAGAGGCCTCCAGGCCGAGCCCGCCGCAGGCGCCCGCCTCGCTCCGCGCGCTGTCGAAAAGTACTGATATGCTCACCACTGCCAATGGGAGAACATAAAACAACTCAGTTCAGCGAGTGCCTCCCTCTTTCATTCCTAAGTAGCAAACTTCATTCATTACTTCAGCATCACACCAAATGGGGCACACTAAGCCGAGCGCAGGGGGTTACAGCCAGAGAAGAGGGGTGTTCGAGGGAGAACGGAGGCACCATGGGGGGTGGTGGTTGGTACTGCAGAAGGCCCCTTAGAATGGCATCGCCAGAGCTCAGAGCAGTTGCTGCGCGGAATCTAGACATGGAAGCCCAGCCTGATGACTCTCTGTTTCTCTGATCTGCACTGGCTCCTCTAGTACACTTGCACCCATATTCTAGGCACCGACTGACTCTTATTTTAGGATATAAAACAATTAAAGGACGGGGAATGAACCCCAGGAGAGAGGTCAATTTCCCATTTTTTGTTCTTTGCGCTTCCTGGCGGGACCTACAAGTGAGGCCAGCCAGAGCACCAATGACAGCAGCAAGACGATCAGTAGGCAGCACACTGGATGTTAGTAAGACCGTCTCTGCTGTACCTTGCAAAGGCAAAATGGAATCTGCCTGGCCTGTGTAGCAACTGAGTTTTTACTGCCTCTTCGGAGCTGCAGTCAAGTCACATACAGTGACAGTGACAAAAGGCCAAAAACAGGCTCCATGAGTTGCCATTGCCTAGGGTCGTCTGTCAAGGAGCT
>NC_133771.1:16666046-16704911 GCF_003597395.2 Chelonoidis abingdonii
CCTGTGCTGATCAGAGCTCCATGCTGGGCAAACAGGAAATGAAATTCAAAAGTTCGCGGGGCTTTTCCTGTCTACCTGGCCAGTGCATCCAATTTCAGATTGCTTTCCAGAGCGGTCACAATGGTGCACTGTGGGATACCACTCAGAGGCCAATACCGTAGATTTGCCGCCACATTAACCCTAATCCGACATAGCAATACCGATTCCAGCGCTACTCCTCTTGTGGGGGAGGAGTACAGAAACTGGTTTAAAGAGCCCTTTATATCGATATTAAGGGTCTCGTTGTGTGGACAGGTGCAGTGTTAAATCGGTTTAACGCTGCTGAATTCGGTTTAAACGTGTAGTGTAGACCAGGTCTAAAATGTGAGTTCAGAATCCTGTGCTGCTTTTGTAGCAATGTTGACACCGTAAGCAGAGTAGGAGCCATATTCTCTTTTCTCCTTTGTCAGCTGTTGAAGGGGAAACAGAGCCACAAAACTCAATTCTTGGCAGTTAAATGACCTAGAAACTGATTTTCTGCCATTTTGGCTGCAAAATATTGTTTTGGGGTAAATGGGCCTCACTCAGTTTTTGGCAGGGACAGGTATAAAACAAGGGAATAGCTCTGCTCTCTGCTAACAGGGGAGGGAGGAGCTACAGCTTTCTGCAGGAAAGCTGATAAGCCTTGTTACCAGCAACAGGCAGCTGATGCCCTGAGGGGTGGGACACAAGCCTGCAGGAACGTAGGTAGGAAAGCTGTGCTGGTGGAATTTCTATTTGCTTTCTCACACTGCATGACAGCTAAAACAAGCCAGTGATGTGTTGCTAATGCTTTAACCAGGGCTTTCCCCAAAATAACCCAATGTAACAGGTACTCTGCAGAGAGGAGAAAAATTCATTTGTATTAACATTGAAGTGATTTAATATTAACTAGGGCTGGTCAAATGTTTCTGAATTTTTATTTTAATTAAAAATGATTTTTTTTCAAAAAAATCTCATTTTTTTGCCCCACTCCATAGTTCTATTGCAGTAGTGCCCAATGGCCCCAATCCAGACCTGGGTACCATTGGAGAAACACTTTTTCATAATCCTAACCAAGGAAGCAAGAAAGAAACTCTTCTGTGAAATTGCTGCACCTTCCTGGAAATGTTTGTACTTCATTGCTGAATATATTGCTAGCACAGTACAGTGTTCAATTAGTGTGATTTGAGGTAAGGAATGGGATAACCACCTTGCAGCCGGGAAATGAAGTAATGTATCCTCTCCAGGATTTTTTTAAAAAATCCTGTCACTGGATCAAATCCCATCCGTTTCAAAGGCCAAAAAAAAAAAAAAAAAAAAACCTGCTTCAAAAATGCTATTATAAGGCCAAGGAATGAGTCACCTCTGACAGGAATGGCTGAGTGGTATGGAGAGAGGATTACTCCCTCAAGGAAATTACTCCAACCTTTCAGGTATGGACTGATAAGCAGAAAGCATGAAGCCATAGCCTGGCATGTTTGCATTCCTTTGTCCTGACATCAGAAATAAAGACCATTGTATTAATGGAAATGTACAGCTCAGGTATGGTTTGTTGGGTTTTTTTTTTAACTCAGTAAAGAAAAACTTAAAACACACAAACAAGCTCCTGGGGGTCCCAGGAGTTGCTTCCAGTACGTCATTGAGGCAAGTGTTCTGTCTGTATATTCTGGATCTTAAGACATAGGACTGCTTTGGGGGGGGTGGGTATGCACTTCTAGTTAAAAATAAACTCTACATACTTCTTGGAGCACAGCCAAGATATTCAGTCTCTTTTGTGAGCTGCCCCTGCTCTGTCCTGCCTTTATTTATAACAAGTTGTTAACTGTAATTTTTTAATCTACACATACATTCTTTTACTGACCCGGAACTAGAGTGTTTTTTCTGCTCTTGAAAGTGACTGTGAAAATAAGAGAAGGGGTTTCTAAGGGCTAGTCTACACTGGCAATGCTAAAGTGCTCTGCGGGAGTGATGCCGTGGCAGCGCTTTAACATCTTGTGTGGTTGTGGCAGAACCACCGCCACGAGGGGCGTAGCTCCCAGCGCTGGTGCACTGTTTACACTGGCCTTTACAGCGCTGAAATTGTTGCACTCAAGGGGGTGTTTTTTCACCCCCTTGAGCAACAAAGTTGCAGTGCTGTAAATTGCCAGTGTAGACAAGCCCTAAATCTGTTGTGTCTCCGGGCAGGTCTACACTACAGCCTAAGTTGATATAACCTATGTCGCTCAGGGGTGTGAAAAAGCCCCTCTCCAACCAATGCAAGTTTCGTGCTGTCCACACCAGTGCTATGCCAACAGGAGAGCATCTCCCACTGACCAGAAGAGGTGGGACCCCCTCTCCACCCCCTCCCGAGTGCACCCTGTCCCCGCTCCTCCCTCTCCCTCCCAGCACCTCCTGCATGTGGCTGAACAGCTGTTCCACCGCATACAAGAGGTGCTGGGAGGGAGGGGGAGGAGTTGATCAGTGGGGCCACTGGCAGGCGGAAGGTGCTGGGGGGAGGGAGCAGAGCTTGGCTTCTGGTGAGTGCTAAGCACCTGCTAATATTTTTATGTGGGTGCACCAGGGCTGGAGCATCCATGGAGTCAGCACCTATGAGTGTATACCTAGCCTTAACTGTCATCCCTGCAAAATCAGCTTGGGAGCTGTAAACCACATTGGGTTCTATATAACTTGGGCATGACCACCTGCTGGCCAGATGCGACTCTCCACTCACAGCTGTGCAGCCCCATCAACCTCACTGTGCCCTCATTCACACCTATGCCACCCCACATCATTCCCAAATGATGCCCTCAGTTTCATCTCGGTAGGTGTAGTGCATTCAGTGGGGTTGCACAGGTTAGCAACTGGAGCACAGTTTGAAGATAAGTACCCCATTCAGTTGGAACTTAGAACCTGTTTATGTTAGAGAAATTTGCACCACTGTAGCTGTACTGATGCTATTTTGCTGATGCAAACCCCTAATATAGATGAGCTGTATTGATATACAGAAGGTTTTGCCCTGCTGCTGCTTTCTTCAGTAAGCTGCTTCTCCCCAAAGCTGATTCCCTCTTGGAGCACACTGGGCTACCATAAAACAGTAACAGCTTCTCAGTTACTTCTACAGCTGCAAACCAAAAAGAAAGAGGACCACAGCTGTTGATAAATTCAGGTGCCTGATGAAATCATGAGCACCTCCTGAAGATGCGATTTCTTTGTGCTAAATGTTTGTATCAGGAAATCCCCGACTATCCCAGCCAAAGGGGTTAATGAAGCCAAAAGAAGGGAGTGGCTGCTGCTTACTAGACATGGAATGTGTATCTAAATGAAAACCATAGCTTGTTTTTTCCTTTTCTTTCTCTTTCTTTTAGGTTTAAGTTAATCCAGTACACAGCAAACAAACTGAGCTTTGTTTTAAGATTTAATAACATATTTTTGAATTTGCGTATTTGGTCACACAGTTTATGCATGCCTGTGCATATGGAATATTTGTATCACCATCAATAGAGCCAATCAGAGGAGATTCTATTTCTCTACTGTTTATAGCTTTGTATGAATTAGCAACAGTAGGTCATGGTCGAAGTATCCAACATTTTACACCAAAGAGCTGTCATGAGGATTGTAGAGAGGCGGTGTGGCTCCCCTCCTCCACAGGGAGGGTTGAGCCCCGTCAATCATCCCCCAGGGCGGAACCGCTGGGCGGAAGTCCTGCCCCTCTGAGGGTCAGGCGGCGACCCGGAAGAATAAAAGCCGGGTGCCAGCCTCCAGTTGGAGCTCAGCCGCTGGCCAGAGCAGATGTGCCTGCTGACTCCCGTTGCTGGGAAGCTGCTGAGCTCCGAGACCGGCACCAGGGGCTGCCAGAGCTACCCCGCAGCCGCTACGACGAGGGGCTGCCAGAGCTACCCCGCAGCCGCTACGACGAGGGGCTGCCAGAGCTACTCCGCCCCTACTACGACCCCGAGGAGCTGTTGGACCAGACCTGGCCCACCTTCCCTGAGGTACTCCTGGAGCTACCGCCCAGCCCTGAGTGGGAGGAGCCCATGGTGCTGGGCGACCCTGCGGACCAGGTAGGAAACGAGGGGGAAATTGGAAGTAGCCCGGGGGCAGTTGACTACAGTCAGGCTGCAGAGGGCCCCGAGCCTATGGCCGTGTGTTTTGGTCAGGATCCCCACTGACTGCCACTAGCAGCGACAGCTGCTACTAGGGCCCCGGGCTGGAACGCAGAGGAGTGGGTGGACCTGCATTCCCCCTGCCACCCGTAACCGGGTGGCAGAATCCCCTTCACCCTGACCTAAGGAGACCATTGTGGTTGCTACTGCTCTGCCCTGCTCCACAAGGGCTAGAGCTTCTTGTACTGTGTTTGGTGCCCCGCCGAACCAAGGGCTGGGCTCCCTCTAACCTTGCCACTGCTCTGCCCTGCCCAAAGGGCCAGAGCCCATAGAAAGCTGTAACGGGTTGTGTGCCGTGCCGCATCAAAGGGCTGGGCCCGTGACTTACCTTGTTGCCAAGCCTCTCATAGGGACCGAAACGTCCGGTACGGTAGGGCCCGCGTTCAAGGGGCCGGACTCTTGGAGGACAGAACGAGGCCGGTGGCTCCCTCCTCCACAGGAGGTGAGCCCCGGCAACCCTCGTACAAAGGATTAACACTTGTCCTGCCTGAGTGCAGGGACTGGACTAGTATGACCTCTCAAGATCCCTCCTTCTGTGGATTCGCTGTGGAGGTGGATTTGAGGATGAATCGCTCACTCCCAGAAAATGCCTTACAAGTAGGCCTACCAAATTCAGGTCCGTTTGGTCAATTCAGGATCATAATAGTAAAATAGAAATTCATGCTTCAGATATTAAATCTCAAATTTCACAATGTGTAACTGTGGGGGTGCATAAACTAGATAGCTAAGGGTTATGGCTCTTTCACCTGTAAAGGGTTAACAAACAGGGACCTCAACACCTGACCAGAGGACCAGCAGGAACGATAATTTCAAATCTCGAGGAGGGAAGCCTTGTTTGTGGGTTTTGGGGTTGCTGTTCTCTCTGATCCTGGAAGGGACTAGAGGTGCAACCGGTGTCTGCCAATGCTCCCCTGCTACAGTCTCTATATATTCAGAATAGTGGATTGAGTAAAAGGCGGTATAGTCTTTGAGGGTTCTGTAGTGCAACTGAGATCTGGCTGGTAGAGTTTAATGTGTATTTGCTGAAAGTATTTGAAATTGTATTTCTGAGAAAGCTTTTCTCTATTGTCTATTAAGCTGAAAGACCCGTAATATTACCACTAGATTACAAGAGATAATTGTACTTTTTTCTTTCTTTTATTAAACGTTCTTTAAACTGGTGATTTTTTCCCTAGTTGAGGCTCAAGGGAATTGAGTCTGTACTCACCAGGGAATTAGTGGGAAGAAAGGAAAGATTAATTTCCTCTTGGTTTTAGATTCACGAAGCTTGAATCTGTATTGCCTCTGGGTGAGGGGAGAGAGGAGGGGTAGAGGTGGAAGCCTCTGTTTTAAGATTCAAGGAGGTTGGATCACAGTATTTTCCAGGGAGGGAAAGCCTAGGAGAGGCACTGGTGAGGGAAAGAGTTTACTTTCCTTGTATTAAGATCCAGGGGGTCTGGATCTTGGGGGTCCCCAGGGAAGGTTTTGGGGAGACCAGAATTTATCAGGTACTCAGAATCCTGATTGGTGGCAGCGTATCAGATCTAAGCTGGTAATTAAGCTTAGAGGATTTCATGCTAGTACCTCATTTTTGGACTCTAAGGTTCAGATTGAGGCAAGTATACTATGACAGGGGGTTCTGACCCAAATGGGGCTGTGGACGCGTGGAGGGATTGCAAGGTTACTGTAGGGGGACTGCAATATTGCCACCCTTACTTCTGTGCCGATGCTGGCGGCAGTGCAGAAGTAAGGATGGCATGGTATGGTATGGCCACCCTTACTTCTGTGCTGCTGCCTTCAGAGCTGGGACTTCAGCAAGCAGCCACCACTCTCTGGCCGCCCAGCTTTGAACTGCTATGGTATTGCCACCCGTACTTCTGCACTGCTGCTGGCAGGGTGCTTCCTTCAGAGCTGGGCGCCTGGCCAGCAGCTGTTGCTCAATGGCCATCCAGCTCTGAAGGAAGTGCAGAAATAAGGGTGCAATACTGCAGTCCCCCTAGGATAACCTTGCATCATGCCATCACAACCCTTTTTTGGGTCAGGCCCCCAGTTTGAGAAACACTAGTCTCCCCCATGAAATCTATAGGGTAGGGTAAAAGTACAGAAAGACCAGATTTTATGGTCTGTGACACATTTTTCACAGCCAGGAATTTGGTAGGGCCATACTTATGAGTCCAGTGTAATATATAGCCTCCGGCAGCTAAACTCCTAACATTCTCCCTGCATCTCCCATTGTGGGGGGCCGTGCCTGCAGACGGTTAACTAAACAAAATATCTTGCAGCCTGCCAGCGGATTACCCTGATGGGCCATGTGCCAAAGGTTGCTGATCCCTGGTTTGAGCTTTACGGATGAGGTTCTACAGAGGCTGGGCAATGACCACACCAAGCATAATATTACCAATAAAATTTTGGGGAAAATATCCAGACATATTATAGAAAGTCACCAGGTGTCTGTGCCCAAAGGAAAGGAGGGAAATATCATGGCAAGGAGACATGTTGTTTGTCCAACCATGTGCAGGAGGCAGTAAAGAAGAAGAAAGAAAGAGGCTGAAGTGATGGCAGAAAGTAAGAACAATGAAAAGTTTTGAGGAATACAAGTGGCTAAAGAAAAAGGCAAAAAGAGTAGTTGTGGAAGGTATGGGTCTGAAATTAAAGCCTTATAGGCAGGACTAATAATAAAGGAAGTGGGGGAAGGAATATAGAGATCAGTCAAGATTAAGCAAAGAAGCACAGAGGACTTGGATGCTCTGAGGTGTCAAAGATGAAAAAGGAAGAGTACTAGGGAATGATGGTGTAATCATCAGGAGGTGGCAGTGTTTTTATGAGAACTACTCATTGAAGAGGGTGCGAATAAACCACTGAGGGAAGTATGCACAGGTAACAACCTTACAGGGCCTGTCACCATGGTGGAGACTCAGCCAGCAGCAAAGATGACGAAATGTGGAAAGGCAGTGGGACTAGATGGTGCACCAACTGAAGCATTTAAAGAATGAGGCCGTGAAGGAGTGGTGATGATGACTAACTTTTCAACTTAATTCTTTGTGCTAGAAAAATGCCTGACAAGTGAAGGAAGAGCACATTGGTCCCTATCTCCAAGTGTAAAGAATGTAGTAATGACTGACTGGGATGGAATACACCCCTGTATTCACACCCTAAACACTATTGTAATAATCTTTGTACAAGGCACGCCTCATATGGTATCATTTGAAAACTCATAATTTGCTGGTCAGTATTGTCCTGATAAAATGTGTGGCAACACTATATGTGAAGTTATAAGATTGCCCTGTATGATATTAAGACGGCATGTTCAAAACTCCTCTAGCACCAAACTGGTCAAACAGGTCTGTCTTGAACAAAGAAGTGTACGTTTGCTTTCGTTTTGATTTAAGCAGTAAATAGAGTCAACAAGCAGGAAGGGAAAATAAAGGAAGCTCAAACAGGTCGAAAAACCCCCCACCAGGAACATCCGTCCACACAGACTTTTTGTCGCCTAGTTTCCAGCTGGAAATGTTTTTCAAGAGGGGGATTGAAATTATTAAAAGAAGGGGCAAACACCCCCAGGCACACATCCCCACACACTCCACCCATTGCATTCTCTACACCTGAGAAGACAAAAGAAAACAGCTATTGGATGTTGGGGGAGGGGTCTGGACCTGGAGAATCAGTCAGTAACTTGCCAGAAGAATGTGGTGAGAAATTTTGTTTGAATCTAATATAGTTTAAGTTTGGCACTAGTGAGCCTTATGTCTTTATTTTTCTTGTAACCATTTCTGACTTTTTGCCTCATTATTTGTACTCACTTAAAATCTCTCTCTTTGTAGTTAATAAACTTGTTTTACTGTTGTCTAATCCAGTGTATTTAAATTGAAGTGTCTGGGTAACTCTATTTAAAATCAAGTATCAGAGGGATAGCCATGTTAGTCTGGATCTGTAAAAGCAGCAAAGAGTCCTGTGGCACCTTATAGACTAACAGATGTATTGGAGCACGAGCTTTCATGGGTAAATACAATGTGAATACCCACGAAAGCTCATGCTCCAACATCTGTTAGTCTATAAGGTGCCACAGGACTCTTTGCTCCTCTATTTAAAATAACAAACTGGTATATTATTTCCTTAAAGGAATAACCAATTTACTGTATTTGTACCGTCCAGAAGAGGACTGGACCAGTTCAGGATATACATTTCTGGAGGAAAATCCAGGACTGGGGGTGTGTTGGTGTCACCTTGCAATATAACCCAAGCTTGGTGAGAGTCAGGGTGTAACTGGCAGGCTGCAGCTATACACAGAAACTCAGGGTGTGGCTGGCATGCCGGAAGGCCTTTCGTGAGTGGCCCCAGTGGGAGCTACTTCAGCAAGGCATTGTAAGGCTGCTGGGCAGGAGTGACACAGCCTCCACTGGTCTGAATTGTACCCTGGTGTGTCACACTGACCTATCACACTAATGAGTCACACATTGAAATGGCTGGAAAGAACCGTGGAGAAAAGACTTCAGAAGTAAGCCGGAGCATGAAGTAAGTGAGGACCAATTTGGGTTTATGCCAGGAAAGTCAACAACGGATGCATTGTTTGCAGCCTGAATATTGCAGGAGAAGTACAAGGAGAAACACAAGGGATTACCCTTAATGGTTGTACATTTAGAGAACGCTTATGACAGAGTTCCTAGAGAATTGCTTTGGTGGTGTCTGTGTTCACACAAACTGCCACAGACATATGTTCAGACTACTATGGGACACAATGGTAGCAGGGTAGCATAACAGTAGTGAGAAGCAGCTGCAGCTGCAGCTACAGTGACTCATTCACTGTCTACAGCAAGGATCAGCCTGTAGCCCATTCCTATTCTAAGGGACACCTTGATGCAAGAGATTAGGGGAAACGCCTCCACAGAGCCTGCTTTTCACCAGTGGCATTATGTTGTGCCATGAAGAGAAATATCAAGTGGAAAGGGACCTACAACTATGGAGGGCTGCATCTGAACGAACTGGCTTACAAGTCAGCCAAAATAAAAGACAGAGTACACGTGATGCTTTGCTAAGAGGGACAACAAGAATCCCATATAACTACATGGTATAGAGTAAAAGCCTTTGCAACTGTTTTAAATATCTTGGATAAGTGTTCAGCCATGAGGAGAAAGTGGATGATCAGAGCCACGTGAACAGCACTGTTAAGAATGAGGGCCTTCAGCTACCCCTGCCCAGTTGCCTTGCACCCAATGAGTACAGCTGGGCTACAGCAGAGCACTTGATTGGCTATGGCAGTCAGGTGACTTGTTTTTAAGACCAGGAGCTGCAAAAGCTCGGTAGCAGTTCAATGTACATGCCTGTGGATTCTTTGCCTTCCTGTGCTTGACTTGCTCTAAGCCCTGCTCCAGCCTAGAACCTCACTGCTCCAGACTAGACCCTGCTCTGCATCAAGCCTTTTTCCTGTCCTGTCCCGTCCCAGCCTTAGTTCTGGTTTGGGACAGCCCTGTTCCTGCCTTCCCTGACTCCAAGTAATCCCATTCTGACCTTGGCTGATTCCTGCCTCTGCCTTGGCCCTAGGCTCTGGCATTTGGAGTCCAACTCCAGTTCTGCTTCCTGCTCTGACCACTAGGCATGACTCTCTATGACCTGGTTTCCTGATACTTTTAGCTGGGCTGCTCAAACTAAGGGATTATTCAAGGGAATAGGGCTTCTGCTCCATGGAAATGTGTCCTAGCAAGACCAGTGTCTCCCTGTTGGAGATAGTGGGTGCTGTACAACAGTGGCTATTAACCTTTCCAGACTACTATGCCCCTTTCAGGAACCTGCTGTCCCAACCCCAACTCCCTGTGAAACTAAGACTGTATTGCTGGAAAAATTTGGTGGTAAATGCAGCAAATTTCAGAGGTTCTTAAACCAGCCCTGGCTTCTGTTTCTACTATGACCACAAGCCTTCTGCACCAATCAAGTTCAAGCAGGATTTATCATCAGCCTGTTGACCGAGCAGACCTTGGCCTGGGCTTCCCTGCTCCTGGAGAAATCTAGCCCACTCCTGGGCCAACTGGAGAACTTTGTGCAAGACATGGAAATAATATTCAATGATCCAAACCACACACACACACCACAGGGGCTTCCCTCCAAGCACTGTGGCAGGATTGGTGATTGGTTGCCAAGTACTCTGCATAATTTTGGCGCCTAGTGGCTGACACTGAGTGGAATGAGTCCATTTATGGTTCAGATTCTGTAAGGAGGTAAAAAACAAGCTGGCATGGGTGAAGTCATCACTTGGCCTAAATGATTTCATCAAATTATGCATCAAGATTGACAACCAGATGATGGAGCTCTGCTCAGGCTCCCGTACCCTGCCAGTCATCCTGACTCTAGCTCTTCTATTCAGTCTTGCTACCACCAAAATGATCCCATGCAGATGGACCAAGCTTGGCCCTGCCTCTGTGTCACAGAGAAACAGCAGTTTCAAATGGCGGGTTTATGCCTGCAGTGAGGGCAGCCTGGATACTTTGCTTCAGGCTGTCCTGTGAAGGCCCAACCTCCACCCTATGGGAAAAGCAAAATCCCAATTCTGATGGAGAAGTGTGGGACTGCATTGATGTCCTTCTCCTTTCTCCAATTCCCAATATCATTTGTTGGTCAGCATCCTGGCCATGGCTAATTGGAGCCCAATGTGCTTCCTAATCCCCCTGCAGCCCCATCACCCATCATGCCTGAGGTCCACTTGGAAGCACTGGTGGATTTGGAAGCACCTGCTAGTTTTATGGACCTGGACTTTGCACAAGTGTGTAAGATCCTCACCCAGTGCAAAAGGTCCTTGGACCTGACAGAGTCTGCTGCTGATTTGCTCCTCAAATCAGTCCCAATCATCCACCAGATCATGCCCCTGGATGTTACCACTCTCCAGGGTCACCGAGAAACTCTCCAGTTCATGCTAATCCAAACCTAACACTCCTTGGTTAGATGTGGCATGCCCTGGCTCACCACCCATGACTGACATATCCATTGGTGGGGCTGTGCAGTAGCTTCAATTCCCTGCATTGCTTGTAGTTCTGTCTCCCAAGACACAACCATGGATCATAAATTGGCTGCAACTCAGTCTACTTTTTCGGGGAGTCCAAACACAAGACAGTCACATCACAGGGCCCTGCAGAGTCTTCCACCTTTCCTTGTACAGCCCCTGGATTACCAGTAAATATCAAGACTTCCTTGACATATTGGATAAGAACAAAGTGGATACGTTACAGCCCTATCATAGTTATGACTGCCCCATTGATCTTCAGCCAGGACCAGATGTTCCCTTTGGCTACATGTACTCACTGGCAGAACCCAAGCTACAGGCCTTCCCCAGACTTCAAAAGCAGACCTTTGAAAGGGGTTCATATGTCCATCCATCTCTCCAGCCAGGGCACCAATCTTTCATAAAATAGAGGGACAGATCCTTTCTGCCCTGCATGTTCTGGGTGCAGGGAGGCGCCGGATGCAGGGGGTGGGTGTTTGAGTGTGGAGACGCTTAATGGGCGATGGTCTGGAGGTACTGGGGGGGGTCCAGATGCAGGGGAGGGCTCAGCAGGGGTCCACATGCAGGGGGGAGGGGTTTAGTGGGAGGTCAGGGTGCAGGTGTGATCCAGAAGCAAGAGGTGAGGCTCGGCAGGCCGAGGGTGCGGGGGGCAAGGTAGGGGGTTCTGTGTGCAGGGGGTGAGGCTCAGTGGGGCAGGGTCTGGGCATGCAGGGGTCTGGATGCATGGGGGTTCAGCGGATAGGGGAGCAGCTCCTCATACAATGACCTCTCCCCCCAGGGCTGAGGAGCAATGGGTGCAGGAAGTGGGGTTGGAGAGGGGGAGGATGTGGATCTTTCTACAGCCAGGGCAGGTTTCTGAGGCTGGGTCTGATCCAGCCCCAGCCCCAGCCCCAGCCCCAGCCACTCCTTGCAGGGCAAAAGGAAGTCCCATCCTCCCCAGCCCAGTCGGGACTAGCAGCTGAGCCTGGAGCAGAGTAGGAGCCAACGGATGGGTGTCTCCACGCCATTTCCCGTGGTGATTTTCCTCTCTGCCAGCTGCTCCAGGTGCCTGAAATGATGTAGCTGCGCTGCTGAGGAGAGGCGCATGACTACTCTTGCGGCTTCCCTCTGTTTCCCCATCAGAAAGTCATTTTTCCATGAGGAAGCAAAGAAATCTGACGGGGACCTGAATTCTACATGCCCGTAGTGGCACAGAATTCCCCCAGGAGTTACTAATGGATTAACCAGTCCTTGAGCAATATCTTCACTGTTTCATGAACTACCACCAAGATGATAGGCTTTCCCTCCTTCCCCATGTGGAATTTACAAATAATAATGCCACCCATGCCATAACCTCTCAAAGCACTTGTTTCTTCAACTATGGATTTCACCCAAACATTCTGCAGGGATCTCTGGTATGCGTTGTCATATATTTGACTGTCCACATCCACCAAGTACATCTATAAGTCAGGGAAAACCTAGCATCTGCCTAAGAGGCATACAAACATCATGCCCGTCAGGGCCACCAAACACCCTGATTTTGCCATGGGGGAAAAGGTTTGTCTGTCCACCTGGAATCTTAGGGCAAATTACCCATTGGCTAAGTTAGACCAACAGTATCTAGGCCCATTTAGGGTTCTGGAATGATTAACCCAGTGGCATTCAAGTTGCACTTATCTAAATCACTTGGGATTTACCCCATGTTCTACGACTCCCTCACCGAGAATCCATTACCATCCTGCTGCACTCTGCTGCCCCTGCCTATCACTGTCCAAGGACAGGTAAAATACTTGGTTCAAGAGATTCTGGACTCACAACAGGTTAGGGGCGCCTCCAGTACTTAGTAGACTGAGAAGGTTACGGGCTCTGATAAATGATCCTGGGAACCAGTGGAAAATATCCACGCCCCAGATCTGCAGTGAGATTTTTCTCCACATCTACCCTGAGAAACCAGGCCCCACGGCACCTAGGAGGCACCCTCAAAGGGGATGGGGACTGTCAGGAAGGAGAGCCTGCAGCTGCATATGCCCAGCCGCCAGGCACCCAATGAGCACAGCTGGGCCACAGCAGAACCACCCGATTGGCCATGCCAGTCAGGTATCTTGCTCTTAAGCCAAGCTGCTGCAGAGGATCAGTAGCTGCTCAATGCACAAAGCTATGAATTCTCTGCCATAGGCGCCACCTCCATCAGTGCTCCAGGGCTGGAGCACCCAGAAGGAAAAAATTGTGGGTGCTCACCACCCACCGGCAGCCCCATATCAGCACGTCCCATTCCCTCAGCACCTCTCGCCCACTGGCAGGCCCTACCGATCAGTGCCTCTCCCTCTCTCCCAGCACCTACTGCCTGCTGTGGATCAGCTGTTTCGCATCATCAGGAGGCACTGGGGGAAGGTGGAAGGAGCAAGGGCGCAGTGCGCTTGGGGTAGCGGGTAGAACTGGGCAAGGGCGGTAAGAGGTGGGGAAGAGGTACAGCGGGAATGGGAAGAAGCAGGGATGGGGTGGGGTACTGGGGGACGGCGGAGTGGGTTGTGATAAGGTTGGGGCCTGGGCTGAGCTGGGGGGGAGCACCCCCTGGCAGATTAGAAACTCTGCACCTATGTTCCTTTCCTCCCTGTGCTCGCCTCATTCCAAGCTGTGTTCCTGCCTTGCATCTGCACTGCTCCAGCCTAAATCCTGCCCTGCATCCGGGCTTATTCCAGTCCTGTCCCAGGCTTGCTCCTGCTTTGGAACCAGCCCTGTTTCTGCCTTCTCTCACTCCCAGTAATCCCATTGTGACCTTCAGCCTTGGTTCCTGGTTCTGACTCTGTCCTGATCCTTGGGCCTGGCATTCAGACTTGGACATCAGTTTTGACCTTCAGCTCCAATCCCTGGCTCTGACTCTGCCTTGGCTCTGGCATTCAGATGCTGACTCCTGCTCTGACCACTGGGCATGACTGCCTACAAGCCGATCTCCTGAGAAGCACTTTGTATAAATGGAGGGAGTTGATGGGAACTCTCTGAGATAAGAATATGTTAAACAAACTAAAGAGCAAAGTGTACAAGATTATGCTTAGACAGGCCATGATGTACAGGTTGGAATGCTGGCCAAGGAGGAATAGAGAACTATTTTACATTGGTGAAAGGTAGCCCCATCATAGCAAAACTAGGGATTATTGACTGAGATGGCTGGGTCATGTGAGATGATGTGATATAGGGGAGTAGTAAATCATGAAGAGGACAGTTCACTGATACAGAGCAATCAGGATTGCTTGGTACACTGGGCTCAAGCAAACTATGTTTTTTAATATCACTAAATTTACATGTAGGAACAAAGAATGCAGGCAGTACTTAACATGGGGGGGGGGGGGACTCTATGCTGGGAAGAAGCGACTCATAAAAAGATTTGAGGTTGTAATGGATAAGCAGCTGAACATGAGCTCCCAGTGCAATGCTGTGGCCCAAAGGGTTAATGCAATCCTTGGACACATAACCTCTCTCTCCTACTTAAGATCCCTCTGTTTATTTTACCTCTGAATTTGGCACTGGTGTGACCATGGCTGGACTACTGTATCCATTTCTGGTGTTCATCATTCAAGAAGGATGTTAATTGATTCAAGAGAGTTCAGAGAAGAGCCATTAGAATGATTAAAATATTAGAAAACATGCCTTACAGTGATAGATTCAAGGAGCTCAATCTATTTAGCTTAACAAAGAGGTTAAGGGGTGACTTGAGTACAGTCTGTAAGCACCTACATGGGGAACAAATATTTAATAATGGGCTCTTCAATTCAGTAGAGAAAAGTATAACACAACTTTGAACAGGGAGAGTAATTAACCATTGGAACAATTTCCGAAGGGTCATGATGGATTCTCCATCGCTGACAATTTTATATCAAGATTGGATGTTATGCTAAAAGATCTGCTCTAGTAATTATTTTGGGGGAAGTTCTCTGGCCTGTGTTGTACAGTATATGCTCACAATGGTCCCTTCTGACCTTGGAATAAGGCGGGGATATGGGGGATATGTTGGCCAGAAAGTACAGGTAGTGACTGGACAAAGACCATGAGGAAGACCTGGAGAAAGGTGGTTTGAGACATTGAAGGAGAATATGAAGATGTCAGCTTGGTATCAGCTTGGAAGATCCACTTGACAAAAAACATTCACAGACAAAGAGCAAGAGCCGCTGATCCTGATTAATGGGATAAGGTAAAGAAGAAGAAGCGGTCAGGGTAAATGAACCAAACTCTACAAAGGGATCTAAGGGATTAAAAAAAAAAAAGAAGCAAAAAAAAGCAATAGCTAACAGTGGAGTGACTAGCTTTACAAATGATCATTAATGAAGGCCTCATGACTGAAAAGTGATTAACTTCATTGCCTGTTTTTAGCTTGAATTTCAGGTAACCTTTTGGTATCTTTCTTTTAAGATCTCATGTCAATTACAGATACTCCTATTTCAATTAACAGGTGGGCAAAGAAATTGACATTTCTGAGTCTTCATTTAGAATTTTAATAGTACTTTTTAAATCTTAAAAGCATGTTACCAACACTAATTCATTATAAACCTCTTATTGAGGGAAAGTATCTGCCCCATAATATAGCTGGACAAATTTTACCAGAGCAAATAAGTAACGTTAGAACTCAAGAGCTTCTGTGCTCAGATATTCGGTCATATTTCAGTTTTCATTCAGACAATCACATCCAGGAAGATTCAAGACAATATTTTGTAATGTGCATTTGTGTAATGTGGTTGATATGAGCTACTACTAGATCAGAAAATTAAAGCATTTGCCTGGCTTTAACTATATCCCATCATATCCGTATCCTTCCAGAAAAAGAAAGGGTTATTACAGGTAAGGCTGGTAACACCACCTATAATTAAGGTTGCCTGATACTCACCATCATAAAACCCTATTTTCAGCTGTTTGGCAAAGGCATAAACTTCAACCATTTGTGCTGAAATTTTCCAGGCCAGGTATCTGCCTCAGATTGACGGTTTTTGGAAAATTTCAGCCAAAATGGGTCGGTCAGCTCCAAGAACCTGGCTGGGAAAGAACATGTTGTTTTTGCCAATGTTAAAAAAAAAAAAAAAAAAAAAAAAATTCTCTGGTGGACAACCTCTTGAGAAAGCTCTAGCTCCCCCAATATGTTGGGGCAGGTATTCTGCAAATGGGTAGGCCAGTCTTGTGTCGGTAAGGAGGTTGCTTTTTGCCATCCCATCCAAATTATGCAGCCAAAGTCTATCCTTAAGCCCCTTTGAAAAATTTAATTCTAGTATGCTGCAGCAAGTTTCTCACTGAAATCAGAATGTTTTTTGAAGTGTTTAGTTTTGTAAGAATTCCCAGTTTAAGTCTGTATACTGAATGTCCAGGGAGAGCACTTCAATCTCCCCCTGGACAGCACGTCAATAACAGACTTTAAAAGTGGCAATTCTTCCACAACAAAAAACTTCAAAACCAGGCTTCAATGAGAAAGCTAGGGCAGAAACTGGAATTAATGAATTGCAAACTTGGACACCATCAAAAATTAGGCCTGAATAAAGCCTGGGGTGGAGTACGCTTACACTCCGCCCCAGCAGTGGCCGTCACTGTAGTAACCCAAGAGAAATTCCCCTCCTGCGATACTTCAACATCTTCTTGTCAGGTTGGAAAAGCTGGAGCGGTTCCCACCTTGAATTGCATCAGGCATCCACTTCGGCGTGGCAGATAACAAAGATAATTTCCCCCCGTTAAATTTACCCCTTACTTGTCAACTGTTGAGAATAGGCCAGCTTTCACCTGAAATTGAATTGGCCTCATTAGCACTGATGCACCAGGCACTTGTAAGCGACCAACTGTCCCCATCTTTTCATGGTGCTTGTAAAGTGACATGCCAAGCGACGCCCCGCGAATATACTATATAGATAACTATATAATATATATTTATATACGATATATATATATATATATATATATATATATATATATATAATATATACTGCTTACTGTATTTTTCACTCCATGCATCTGATGAAGTGGGTTATAGCCCACGAAAGCTTATGCCAAAATAAATTTGTTAGTCTCTAAGGTGCTATAAGGACTCCTCGTTTTTCCTGTATGTGCTGCTTTGGGCTGCTGCAGCCTTGTGCAGGGTCTGGGTGCTTGAAGTGACAGCAGGGAGCTTCTCTCTCCTTTGTTCTCACTGACCCCCTTGGGGGCCCAGCTATGAAGGAGGAAGCTGCCTGATTCGAATACAGAGGGTACAAAAGCTAAACCTACAGGGGGTATGCAGAGACCATAGATTGGAAGAGGGAGCCCGGGGATGGGAACAGAAACTGGGACTGGTGGCTAGCAGGGAGAGAAAAAGTGGGACTGGCTGGGCAAGAAGGCTGGGAGCTGGGGAGGGAAGTGGGACAGAAGGACTGGAAGCCAGTAGGTGGGCAGGGAGACTGAGATCAGATGAAGAGCCAGGAAGGGCTGTGATGGGTAGGGCTAGGCAGCTGGGACTGAGAACTAGTGGGATTGGGAGAAGGAGGGGAAACAGATTTGATAGACCTGGGTGTGCGGGGAAAACTAGAGAGGCTGAGACAGAGTTCGGTGGAAAAGGACACTGAGATTAGAAGAGGAGCCTGAGGGAGGAGAATAGGACTGGGACATGATGGGGTTGTGACGAAGTGGGACTGTCCTTAATGTTTCCTCTGAATACTGTGTGGATGCCTCAGTTTCCCCTATGCATTTCTTAAGTCTCTAGGTGGTGGGATAAAGCCCAGTGTGCATAAATCACTGACAATCTGTCTCCCGGCAAGTAATGGCCAGACCCTTCCCCACTACAAGGGGATGCTAAAGGTGTGGGAAAACAAAGAGGTCACGTGACCTCCTGGCCCAGGGAAAGGAATCAGCAAAGAAGGAGAGGCTGAAGGGGGTTTTTGAGTTTGCAGTTGGCTGGGGACTAGGAGTGAGTGCAGATGGGGGTGTCTGGCTCATGGGACCCCAGAATGGACCCAGCAGAGGGGTCCGGTTCTCTGTACCTACAAGCTCTGTTTTAGACCATGTTCCTGTCATCTAATAAACCTCTGTTTTACTGGCTGGCTGAGAGTCATGTCTGACTGCGGAGTGGGGATGCAGGACCCCCTGGCTTCCCCAGGACCCTGCCTGGGCGGACTCACTGTGGGAAGCGCACGGAGGGGCATATGCTGAATGCTCCAAGGAGAGACCCAGGAAGTACAGCCGTGTGAGCTTCTTGCCCCGAAGACAGTCTGCTCCGAGGGAGAGGAGGCTCCCCAAAGTCTTGACTGGCTTTGCGGGGTGCAGTTCCAGAGCATCGCCCAGGGACTCCATGACAGGGGTGACTTGAATCCAAGATGGAAGCGAGAAACAGACTGGATGAAGAGCTGGGAAGGAAAGAACAGGAAAAGGGACTGGCTGGACAAGTGGATGTGGAGACTGGGACAGAGATCCTGTAGGGTAAGACTGGGACTTGTGGGGCAAGGAGACTGGAACTAGGTGAATAGTCCAAGGAATGGCAACTGGGACTGGCTAGATGAGGAAAATGGGACTGGGAAGAGGAACTAGAGGTGAAGAAGTGACAGGACTGGGGCAGGGACATGTTGGAGGGGACAAGGCAGAAGGGGACATGCCAGGGAGAAAGTTTGTGCCCAGTAGACATGCTCCCCTTTAGGGCCAGGAATTGAACCCAATATCTAAGTTTCTTCATTCCTTTGCTGTCAGAAAATTTTTGTGAACCCCACTGGCAAAGTGTCCCACCTTATAATTTTTAGCCCAGTGGTTAGAGTATCTCTCTGCCAACAGGGCAGAACGGATTTGAACAGAGGTCTCCCACCTCTCAAGAGAGTTTGCTAACCACTGAGTTATGGGATAGTCTGATGTGGGCCTTCCTCAGTCTCTCCTGTTGAAGCTGTTGAGCTCTGGATAAATAACAGAAAAGTGGCTGGAATAGAGGGACTGGATCCAGGGTCTCCCAGCTAGATGCCCTAACCACAGGGCCACACAGTCATTCTCTCTCTGTCCCTTGCCCAATAACTGTTCCACTGTTGATAAATATTTAAACAGTCATGTGCATGGCATAGTGTTTTTTTAGAAATCAAATGTACAGTATTCTCTTCTTCCAACTGAGCTGCTTCTAAACAGACCAGCAGAGGGAGTAAGTCAATCCTTTTCTTGATCTATAGAGGTGTTTGCCTTTATTGAGTGGTATGTCCTGAAATACAGACTTGTCTTTTTCAATAATGCAACATTGCCTAATAGAAACTGTTACTGAAAATTAAAGGTTGGCATTACAGTCAAGGCTACTTAACTCCTTAGTGGTTGGGGCTGGAGAATAGTCTATTTCTGGCAATGGCTATACTAAAGATTAAGCAGAAGCACATTTTTTTCTGATTGCTAAAGGAATAAAAGATTGGCCTGGGCTGATGCCCTTTGGTGCAACCCAGTTGGGTAAAGAGTTATGTACAGTTATTAATCTATGAATCATTCTTGACAGGGCCTGAAAACATAATGGCTTTAAGCCCAATGATGTGGTTTTATTTGGAAAAACTTCATTTCTTATATTTCTGTATATCTGAAGAAGTTTGAAATGCTCCAGGTTCAAGGTTAATAAATTATGAAGCAATGGAGTCATTTCAAGATTACTGTAGTGGGGAAAGCGATCAAGTTCAGTATTTAGACTGAGATTAGTGTGAAAAGATTCTGTCAATGTTCCTGGTTTTCTGTGGGATGGGAAAAGGGTTGTCTTTAATGATGCCAGTTTGTATCATTTCCAGATTGGTCAATTTATAACATAATATAACCTGTACTCGAGTCATGGTCTTCCACTGTAACATCTTATAATAAAATAATAGTAATTCTTACTCATATATGTAACATTTGATATTTTCATACCTGTCAAGATCTCCTGATAAAACCAGTAATTGCAAATTTGAATAAATGTCTCATATTATTGCATAAATTCAAACACAAAGCCTCAGAAGTGCCTATCTTCTCATTTTAAAATTCTGCTGTAACAAACTCCAAGGAGGAAGGGACCAATTGTATGCATTTTGGGGAGCGTACAATATTTGAGAGGTGCCATGAAATGTATATAATTTAAAAAACCCAAACAAATCAGAACGGTAGTGTTTTACATCCCCTTCGAACTGATATAAATGACTACATGGAGTACGACGCAATGGAGACTCAGACTCTTTGTTTTTTCTTTCAGAGTTACAGAAAAAGAAAAAAACAGGATATTTGCCAGGTCTGTAGAGTCAGAGCGCTGTACAGCATATCCTAATTAAGTAGATAACTATTATTTTCAGATGAGGAAATTGAGACCCAGAAAGAGGAAGCGACTTGCTGTGGGTAGACTTAAGAGTAATGACTATACCATGGCATGATATCCATTGCTAGATATTTATATATGATTTCAGACATATATTAGCGAGCAATAGAAGCTTAATGACTGATTTGAACCCAGAATGTTCCAACAAACATGTCCTGACATGCACTGTGATTGCCAACCGGTGTTATATGCAGGCCCTTCTGCTGCTGGGAGCTCCACATGCACACGAACAGACTCCTATACTTGAACCCTACTGACCTCGAAGAGCTTGATACAGGTCCAGGGGTCCACCCACATGGAACTTATTGCAGGATCAAAGCCACAAATATCAAATAGTGTGGGAGTATAAAGCCTGAAAAAGAATTTAAAAAAGCCAGCAGCCTGCCACTACATCATACAAAGATTGAGATTCTAGGGCTGTGGTGGGCAACCACACGGCCCACCGGGGTAATTCGCTGGTGGGTCGCCAGACAGTTTGTTTACATTTGCTCTGCTGCCCGCAGCTCCCAGTGGCCGTGGTTCACCGTTTCCAGCCAATGGGAGCTGTGGGAAGCAGTGCTGGCCTCAGGGATGTGCTGGTCGTCGCTTCCCACAGCTCCCATTGGCTGGAAATGGCGAACCCCAGCCACTGGGAGCTGTGGTTGGCCATGCAAATGTAAACAAACTGACTGACGGCCCACCAGTGAATTACCCTGATAGGCCACGTGCAGCCTGCAGGCTGCCCACCATTGTTCTAGGGAGTGCCTTCATAGACGGTGCAGGGGAAGGGAAGGCAAAGGTGCCTTTATGCCATTTTAGGGATTTGGGACTACTCTGGAGGTAGAAAGGATCCCCAGCAGAGGTGAGGCATGGAGAGGGCATGTGAGGTCACATGCCCTCCCATATTTGCTGCTTGGCTTTTACTGAGCATGCTCACATGGACATGCTCACATCGACTATCGGCAGGTTCAGGTCATCTCTGGTCCCCAGTGTAAATCAGTGCAAAGCTAGGGGTTCTCTAGTTTACAGTAACTTCTTAATACCTGTCGGAGGGTTACTATGCAGCCTGGAGCAGCTCAGAATCTCTGTAGCAGCACATGTCAGGGAGAAACCATCTCCCATCCTCAACACAACTCTCATCCCTACCCCGTGTTGGGGCTAAGGAATGTTTGAATTGCCACACTAGAACTGGATCATAGCATACGTGTCATCCAGCTTAGTGTCTTGTCTCTGACCGTGCCAACACCAGAGGCTTCAGAGGGAGGTGTAAGAAACCCCACGTTATGTGTTTCTGAGACAATTTGGTCTCCATGTAGGCCTTGTCCCAGTCCCTAATAATTAGAGATTGCCTCATATTCCTTCCAAAACTCTTCATAGCATTAATTATTATAATTCTGGATCCTCTTATCACCCATATAAAAGTTCAATCCCTTTTTGAATTTTTGCTGCTTGCAAAGGGAACTACACAGGGCTATTTATGATACCATATGTTGCACCTGAATCACGGGAATTCTCCTCCAGCATCTTGTGGCACAGTTCCAGACCCATTACACCAGCATATCGGGGACAAAATCTACTCCAAAATGTTGCCCTAAGAGATAAAACATGTTATGCCATGATAGGCCAAATGTCTACTTACACTCATGCTTCAGACTTCACCTTTTATGCTTATGACTCAATATCTATTTATAACCAAAGCAGAAAAAACTGACTTCTGGAAATTGTTGACATTCTCCCCAGGGTAATTTTGTCCTAAGCCTGGCTAAAATAACTCATTTTGAATCATGCGCAAAAGGCCGTCTGCAGTAGGGAAGTCTGTGTGCTGTTTTAATTTGAAAGGGTCCTGCTGCCTCATATTCCCTAAAGTTTATCAAAATCACATGGTGTTTACTTGTCCTCCTGGCCTCTAAGTCACTATCTTTCTTTAAACCTGTTTAAATGAACAAGAAGTCTGAAAACTTTCACTGTCTTTGGATTTCCCACAAAAACTAATTTTTTTTAAAATTTAATTGTCCTTAAAAATACATCTTATTTAAAATATTAACTATAAAATAACCAAAAAAAGGGGGCAAACTTTGCTACAGCTGAGATTAGTAGAGGTTTTTGAACCAGACTGCCTTCAGCGTATAAGATAGGGACTGCTGATAGGGGGTTATTGGAATACATTCCCCTTCTTAGTCAGCAAACTCCGCTCTCTAGAAAGGGGCTTAAGGGTTCAGATATGGATCCCAACCCTCAGGCCATCAGATCACAATCCAATAGTTCTTTCCCTAGAAAAGCATGAATTTCTAGGCAACCAGCTTCAGCAGTGACTTGCTTTAAGATCTCCACAGGCTAGATCCCCAACACAAGGGGTAAATCTGCACTTTTCTGGCCTGGGTGGTCACAGAGTCTAAATGCTATGCTGGCACGATACCCCTTTAGTTCAAAGTAACTCAAACCTACTGCAAGGCACATCTTTTCAGGAGTGTTGCTGAAGCAGAATATATTGATGGGGTAATATACAGAGGAAGTGGGGAATGTGATGATTTTTTATATGCTTCCTGGCTTTATTTAGTATTGAAACGGAGGTCTGGTCTACACTGAGGTGTGTGTGTGGGGATTGATCTAAGTTATGCAACTTCAGCTACACGAATAATGTAGCTGAAGTCGACATACTTTGATCTACTCACCACGGTGTCTTCACTGCGGTGAGTCGACTGCTGATGCTCCCCTGTTGACTCTGCCTGCGCCTCTCATTCTGGTGGAGTACCAGAGTCAACAGGAGAGTGCTTGGTGGATGATTTATTGCGTCTAGACTAGATGCAATAAATCGACCCCTGCTAAACTGATCATTGCCCGTCAATCCAGCAGGTAATGTAGACTAGCCCAGAGTGTTCAAATGTATGTCTTTTGTCATTTTATAAATCTAAATATATAAACCAAATTAATTCCTGGTGAAATTTACTTAATTTGAATTATATCAGAGATGTACCCCAACGATTTGCTTTGCTGTTATTCGTGAGATAAGCTAGTGCCTACATGCTACTTTTCCATTGACAGTTACAAGATTATGGTTGCTCCATTGTTTTGCTTTGGGATTCTTGGGCCTGGTCTATACTACAGAGTTAGGTTGACGTCGACCTAACTCTGTAAGCATCTACACTGAAATGTAGCTCTCACTGATGTAACTCACTCACTACACCTTAATAACTCCACCTTCCTGAGAGGCGTGGCTCTTAGGTCGATGTAGTGTCAGTCTAGACACTGCATTGTTTACATCGACTGGTGTTGCCTTTCAGAAGCCAGCCCACAATGCCCCACACTGACAGTTAAATCAGTGCAAGCGCTCCTGGTGAGGAGATGCATACCACCCACACAAAGAGCATAGTGTGAACATGAAATAGTGATTTAACTACTGCAATGACTGTACGTCAATGTAACTTCGGTCAACTTAATTTTGTAGTGTAGACTTGCCCTTGCATTTGGTCAGACACACAAAGACCTGGTCCACACTGTGGGGGGGGGGGGGTCGATCTAAGTTACGCAACTTCAGCTACATGAATAACGTAGCTGAAGTTGATGTACTTAGATCTACTTACCGCAATGTCTTCACTGTGACGAGTTGACTGCTGACGCTCCACCATCAACTCCCTCTGTGCCTCTCGCTCTGGTGGAGTACCTGAGTCAACGGGAGAGTGCTCGGCAGTCGATTTATCATGTCTAGACTAGATGACCCCTGGTGGATTGATTGCTGCCCGTTGATCCTGTGAGTAATGTAGACAAGCCCAAAAAGGCAGAAAATGCACAATAGTTGTGGAAACTCAAGCATCAGTTCTTAAGGAACAGAACAACCTTGCATCGCTGAAAGTGAATGTGGAGGATTCGGATAGGCATGGAGTTACTAGAACCAAATGTTTGTTATTGCAGAAACTGAGAGCATTAGTTCAACTTCAGTCCATTTCCAGACCTCATATCTGGACTCTTCAGAGGGTCCCCTTCTAATCAAGTATTTAGGTGCCGATCACTTTACTCAGATGCAGGAATTGCTTGGTGAAAATTCTGTGTCTGCTGTTATGCAGGAGGTCAGAAGAGATTATCATAAAATTCTCTTCTAATCTTAAAATCTATGAAAGGGATGAATTTTTATCAAAGAAATACCACCTGGTTAGATGTAGCAGTAATCTAGTAGTAAGCCTCCCACTCCCTTATACTGCTGTACAGGGGATCAGCGTTCGATAATCACCAGTGTGTATCTTCCATGTTGTGCACATGTGGGGAGTCTCCAGTGTGTGTATATGTGGGGGAGAGTGTCTTGGGTGTGGGAGATCTTCCATATGTGTGTACGTGGGAAGAATTTCTCATGTGTCTGCATGTGGTGGGGGGCTGGGGTGGAGGGGAGAGAGGGGAATTATTCTTGTGTGTGTATGGCTCTGCCTATGTGTAGGGACAATTTCTCCATCTTTGTGAGTGTGTGTATCTCCCCTGAGTGTATGTGTGTGGATTTCTGTGTGTGTGTGTGTGTATCTCCCCTGAGTATGTCTGTGTGTGGGGGGAATTTCTGCATGTTAGTGTATGTATCTCCCGACTGTGTGTGTGTGAGAGAAAGAACTTATCCTTGTGTGAGTGTGTTTGTGTGTGAGAATTTATCCCTGTGAGTGCGGATCTCCCGGGGAGGAGGGTTTCTCTGGTGTGTGTACGTGGGGGGAACATCTCTCCCCTATGTGGAGGGAGGGGGGTTGGGTATTGCCCCCCCAGGCCTGGGCGGGCTGGAGCGAGAAGACCCTGGCGGGATGCAGCGCCATGTCGGGAAGGGGCAGACACCCCGACTGCAGGGCGAGGGGCGCCTCCCCACCCTGCTCTCGGCCCGGGCCGCGCGTCACGGCACCTAGCAACAGCGGGCAGAACCCAGCGCGGAGCAGGCCGGCAGGCGGGCGCCGAGCTCTCGCGGGATGTGGCGCCCCCCCAGCCGGGAGCTCGAGCTGCGGCTGCCGCGGCCGGTGCCAGAGCGGTCTGTGGCGGCTGCTCGGGGCTCGCCGGCTTGCAGCAGCTGCCGCCCCCGCGGCCGGCGCGGATGACCGCCGTGCCCGGCCTGAGCGCGGCGCGCGGGAGGAGCTGGCGGCGGCGGCAGGACAGGGAGCGGTCCCCCCGGCCCGGGCGGGCGGGCACAGCATGGGTAAGGGGGCGCTGCCGCGCGCAGGGGCTGCCCGGGACCTGGAGCCAGGCACGGGCTAAGGCAGGAGAGTCCCTGGGGAGGCCGGACACCCCCCAATCCAGCCCCCGACCCCTCTCGGGGCTGCCCGGTCACTCCCCAACCACCCCCCGCTGTCCTAGGGGCGGCCAGCCGCCTCCTACGCCCCCAACCACTGCCCGGGGGGGCAGCCGGCAGCCCCCCACGTCCCCAGCCCCCCACCAGCTGGAGCGCCCTAGGCAGGGGGCTAGCTGGTCACTCCCTACGCTCCTCCCGCATGCCCCAGGCAGGGGGCCGGCTGCCTCCTACGCCCCCAACTCCCTGCCCCCGGGGGCTGCCTAAGGGAGGGGCTGGCCAGCTGCCCCCTTTCCCCATTCTCTCTCTCTCTCCTGGTCTACCCAGGGAGATTCAGGGGACCATTCCCTCTTCCCCTCTCCCTGGTTACCCATAGGTTACACGTCTACTCTTAATATGTTGCATTGGTAAAGCCCAGCTGTAGGGCTTTAAATTAAGGTGCTCTAAGCCCGATGCAGTCAATAGGTGGATCTTGACTATACCTTGACCAAGAAATTTGGAACTGATTGATTACCCCTGAAAAGCCAAGATAGTGGTGTGTGTGTGTAGAGATGGCTAGGTCTGTAGTGTAGACAAGCGATTGTACTCCTCCCCTCCCCATGGCGCACACAGCAATGTTGGTGAGTTCCCTGGTTCTTCCCCTCCTGTGTACTTGGACACTTGCAGCTGCAAGGTTGGTGCATGCATTGTAAGCTCTTCTGGACAGGGACTGCTGTATCTGTCTTTGAAGCTCCTTAAAGGAATGGGACACTGTACCCAGATATTTGCGATGAGAGGGAACCATAAGCAAGGGGATGGAAATGATGCATCTTACTAAATGTGTTTGCAATGGAGTTGTGTGTGTGCTGGGGTTAAGAACTAAATCCTGCCCATTGAGAAGGCCGTGAAAGTTTGCCTATTTTGTTTTTTCTTTTGTGTTAAAATTTGAAGCTTGGTGGTAGGGCGGAGAGTGTAAATATATGCGAGATGGTAACACACCAGGTGTTTTGGTGCTTCTGAGATCTTTTCCCACTGGTGATTACTTTCCTTTAGAACAGTGGTTCTCAAACTTTTATGCTGGTGACCCCTTTCACATAGCAAGCCTCTGAGTGGGATCCCCCCCTTTATAAATTAAAAACACTTTAAAATATATTTAATACCATTACAAATGCTGGAGGCAAAGCGGGGTTTGGGGTGGAGGCTGACAGCTCGTGACCCCCCATCTAATAATTTTATGACCCCTTTGTGACCCCCCCCGAAGGGTCTCGACCCCCAGTTTGAGAACCCCTGCTTTAGAAGATACCTTAGGGAAAGAGCATCTGACTGATGATTAGACTTGTAGCCGGGCAATTGTACTTTACTGGCTGGATTGAGGAACAAGCTGGAGATGATGATTGTTTTACCTCTTCTGCAGTCTGCTCATATTTGACAATATAAAGGTTAAATTTTAATTAACTTTTAAGGTACTTACAGGGAATTGATATGCTTTCAATCTTAGCCATTCACCTGCTTAAAGTTGTACTTGATTTGATATATTCAGTTATTGTTTTCAACCTCTTCCCAATCATGTTTTTGCATATTCTAACTTAAAAAGAAATCTCTTTTTTTTGCATAAAAGGGCTTGAAGGGAAAGTTTGCTTTACAGACATGCTGAATTTTGCTGTTTTCAGGTAGAGCACAGAAGTTACTTCATTTTTCTAAGAGCTAAAGATCCAGTAATGTTAAAAAGAAGCAAGAATGGCTCCAGATTGGTGCTATGAGGAAGGATGATGTACTAGAGAAATCCCATACTTTGGGTTAAATGGTGCAGTCATTCAGGAAGAACAGCTAAAGTTGCAAATGTGTAATTTTCATGAGGAGAGGTGTTGTTTGGTGTTGGGTAGAAAAAGTTGGAGGCTGTACCTGGAAGAGAACTTGGCCATTCATCTGACAGAAAGAGATGGCTGATTTATTACTACATAACAAATATTGACAGATAAAGCAGTAATTGGAGGAAGTAGGCTAAGTTTTGTAAGGGCTAAATGCTGTTCAGATTAATTTTCAGAATTATTTGTTCAGTTTGGTTTTAACCCTGTGTTCACTGATTTTTCTTATGTGATGGTAACTTTTTGTGCAAATGTGAACAGCTGAAAGTGTTTACAGTATATAGTTGTTTCATAATACTCTGGTTCAGATTTGTATGTGGAAGAATGGGTGGTGGTCAGTTTTCTAAACTTGATAGCATTCATGTTGGGAAGTATATATTTGTGGTTGGTTTAAATAGAGCAAATGATAAAGATAACAGCTCTGTGAAGGGGACACTATAGAAGTGGTGATTCTGACTATGGTGACATAACGCTGAGCCCTACTCTTTTTTGTAGGCAATGTACACAGCTCTCATGCTAATCCTTTTCTTAAACCTCCTCTTCTACTAATACTCCTTTTGTCTTTCTACTCACCAGTTAGGTATCTTTCCACACATTCCATTACCTGCTCTGTTTTAAGTTGCTAAATGGTACATCCTTTGGGGAAGAGACTCTTGCTTTGTATTTTATAAAGCAGGTTGTGCATTTATGGTGCTATGTGTAAATGCTTAATTTTTGACCAGAAGTGTTTGCACTCTCAAGTACATATACAGGATTTTGGACAGATTGTTTTCCACAAAAGACAGTGGGCCTTAAAGGCAGGAAACACCCATACATTTAAGCTACACATTTTGCATTGAAATTAGACAGTTTTGACATGTTCACACTCACATTTGTTTTGTATTCCTTATAACTATGAAAACAAAGTATATTCCATTAATTTATTTTGTAATTTCATACTGCAATTGTTTCTAATATCTCTAATGTTATTCACTATTCAGCATGTTTTAAAAGCTGCTTCCTAAATTAAGTCCTGTTTTTCTAGTTTCATGGCTGATGTATTCACTCTTGTGCATACTTCTCTGCTTTGTCATTTGTCACTTATTATAAATTCTTACCTGCTTCTGAGGTGACACTGAAATCATGAGCATTGTTGGAGGCTGAGTCAGTAGTATAAATGGGCCAGTGCTATGATTTGTTATGTAAGTAATTTGTTTTAAAATGCTACCAAAACTTTCTGAATTTATAAATGGTATAATTTCCCTTTCGTATTTGAAGGTTTATATACAGTAAGTGTAAATCCTAGAAATACCACCACTGGATAGGAAAAACAACAATAAAGGCTTCAGAAGAAGTTTTAGTTCTGTTTTTCTGGCTAAATTCACTGATTAATTTATAGCATTGTTTACTTACATTTTCTTCATGTATTTGGGTACAGTTCTCTTTTTAGGAATCACTGCAGTCAACAACTGTTATATTTCACCGCAGAAGTAGCTTGTATCATAGTTTGTATGTGTAAGTACAGTAGCTACCTTTGGGGTGGAACACAGCAGCTGTTACAGCACAACAGTATTTCCACAGGCATGTGTTTATATGTCAGTATAGTTAGATTGCTAGGAACAGCTATATAAATAAATGATTGTATTGTAGTAGTAGTTAGAAGTCTGAGTCATGATTAAGGCCCTACTTTGCGAGGGGCTGTACAAAGGTACATGAAGGTATGGTCCTTCCTCTAAAGAACTTTGGGCCAAAGAATACAAGTGACGTATAAAGGGTGAGAGAGAAGATAAAGTGTGTGTTTGTGTGATGTGTGTGAGAGATTTTTATATACACTCACAACACAGATTTTCAAAAGTACTCGACATGTTGGCGTAACTGTCCACCATTGAAGTCAGTTAGAGATTTACTATTGACTTCAATGGGAGCACAGTTAGGACAACACCACTGAGTGCTTCTAAAAATTTCCCATTAAGTATTTTCATATCGCATATATGTTATGTTTACCCACAATAAAGCACTATGGTTGAAAGATGGTATGCCATCTAAGTGTCAAAATATCTGACAGGCAGTGTTTTGTGGTACTTTCCCCCTTGTTGTATACTCCTTGCCTTTTTGTTACTTCATTGTTTGATTTTTATATAAACTGGTTCTACTTTGATTAAATGGTTCAGAAGACTTAGTACATTCTAATTTCTGTAATATTTCTTTAGAACATCAGTTCTTTATTTCGGAACCTTTTTTAATGCTTTTGTGTGAAACAGTACTGATTATTATTCTGATACATTATTGTTAAATATGCAATGGTAATATCGTTCTTTTCCTGTAACCTAGGACAATACTTGCAAAATTACTATTTGGATATTAATTGTTATACTTCAACTTGAAAAAAGGGCTTGTTTCTATATTGACTGATGGCAATTAAGAGTGATTTATTGCTTGGTGTGTAGGTTCATAAGCAGGACTTTGGAGCTGTGCTCCGGCTCCGCTCCAGCTTCAGGCAAAAACCTGCAGCTCCACTGCTCTGGAGCTGCTCTGCGCTCCAGCTGCGGGCTCCACTCCAAAGCCCTGTATTTTCATAAGATCAAACAACCATAAAAATTTAAGGTTACTCCCCCTGGCCTTTGTCAGTTTTATGGCACACACAAAACTATAGGCATGCTGTTGATCTCCGTGGCTTTCTAAATTTTGTTACTAACAATTTTCCCAGCCCTCCCAAGGTAAAGCTTCGTACATCAGATTGAGAGTAAAATCTTATCAGCTGTTCTCTGTGAAATGGACCAAGCTAGATCATTTTACTTTAATTATACTCAGCTTTGATTTTTGTAAAATTATTAGTGAGAATTCAATCAAAGCATTACTACAAAGTTATTACTTCTTGCTTATCTATTAATCAACTGAATGCAGGCAATTCTTTGAGGAATTTTTTTTTTTTTTGAGGTATTCTTTGCTCAATATACACTGAGTTTAGTGTTTTTGTTTAGCTTGTTTAGCTTTGTTTTAGTTTTGTTTAGCTTTAACCCCCAGAACAAATGAAAAAGTAGTGGCCCATCTACGCTATGGCTCCCAATTATACTAATATTGGGGTGGTATACAGTAAAACCTTCCCAGAAAGACCACACATGGGAGTTAGCAAAAGTGATCACTTGTGAGAGGTGGTCTGTCTTCAAAGGTTTTCTACCTTCAGAGCTGGGCGCCCTTCGAGCAGCCGCCTCTCTCCGGCTGCCCAGTTCTGAAGGCAGAGCAGAGAGCTGCAGCTGTTGGCTGGGTGCCCAGCTCTGAAGACAACGCCACTGCCAGCAGCAAGGCAGAAGTAAGGAAGATTGGTTTCTCCTACAGGTTTGTTTTTATGGATGGGAGTAAGAAAATGTGGTGACAGGTGGTGGTTCTTCAAAGTTAAATTATATGGAAAAACGTTTTGTGGCCTCTGCAGGTAGTTGCTCTTGGCAGGTGGTGTCTTTTCAGAGGTGGTTACTAAGGTAGGTTTTACTATACTTGTGTTGGAAATGATGAGCAAATTTTTTTTTTTTGTTGTAGACAAGACTCTAGAATGGATAGGTGTATTGAAAAGGGTCTTTTGGAGAATGAGATTTGGGGTCTCAGTGGAGACTCTAATATGATACTGTTGGGGAACGAAGTCATTAGGAGGGAGGGAGGGATGGACAAAAGACCATTTGGGTTTGGGCCAAAGGTGGAGGAGTATAGCTGAAGAGTAGAAGGTAGGTGGTTGGGGATCTGACTTAGCAGTACTGTGAGGTGGAGGAAGTGAAGCCATGAAGCTCAGAGGAGAGTGTGTCTATATTTTCTTCAGTTGTGCATTTTTTTTAAAAAAACTTCCTCCACAGTAAGGCCCTGTAAGTTGGGGTTAGACTCATGTCAGCCTGTCCTACAGAAAAATGGAATAGAACAGGAGTATGGGATTGTGTACCTAAGGTATGGTCTTTTAATCTATTTGTATTTAAGATAGGAAGGGTCTGATGGAACATAACTGTCAGAGATTTTGCATGCTTAATACTGCTCTAATGGCGTAAGAGACATCAAGACAGATCTGTAAGCACTTTTGTGATCTTTGTAAGGTATGAAATTACACAAAGGCAAATCCGTGAAGCAATTATGCACGCTTTAATTATTTGGTAGTATAGTTCAATGTGAAAGCACTATCTAAAGAATTACACCCTATTATGGTGGTAACAGTTGAAATAATTCCAGGAATGGTTAGAAAAACATTTTAACAAACAACTCCACTTAGTCAAGCTGCAAAAGTGACACTTATCAATGTGATGATCACCCATTTATCTGGAAATGTTATCTGCTGTAGATACAAGTAACACCTAAGATTATTTTTCTCTATTTTTTCAGTCTCTGAATTTGATAGTGCTCAGTTTTTCCCTTTTAAACAGGGCTGTTCATTGAATGGGAACTGTTTTATGATTTTTCTTTTAAAAACAGTTTTTTGACATTTTGACAAAAAACAAACTGAAAACAAAAACAAATGTGGTTTCAGTTTTTCCCTCTTTCAGTTTTTGCTAGTGAAAACCAAAACACTGGTTTTGAAAAAAAGATTCCTTTTGTCAAAAGTTTTGAATTAAAATTTTGATCAGCCCTACTTGTAAATATCAACAGGGAAACAGGCAAACCCTTAAATACTTAAAAGGGATTTTTCTAAATAAAATTCTGGAAATGTTATTTAAAGATTGTTCTATCACAAAATAGAATATTTCAAAAATAGTTATAAAGTATTAAAATTGTCTCCTCACATAAGCTAGTACCTCACTACAGAGGTTACTCAAGTAGATATTCTGGCAGATGAAATTTAGGGACGAGGTTTTGGTGAGGAGTTGAATATTCTGGGAGGGTCCACGCTAGGAAAATGGCATGTGGTGTTTTCATGTGTGTTAAGAGGTGGAGGTAAACAGTAACAAACTGCCTTATTCAGACTAACATTTTACCTCATGTCTTAGAACGTTAGCTACCCCTTGGTAATTTTCTACTTTTTTCTTCTGAAAATGAGACCTAAACCTATGCTTTTCATCTTACTTCATCTTTCCCCACTTCTAAAAACAAAACTCAAGCTTCCAACAGGTTTTTGTTTGTGATGTAATTGTTTTGATGCTATTATGTAAATTTCCCCCTAAACCCTTCTGCTTTCTATAAAACTATCACTTGCTATGTTAAATAAAAGTCTTGACATTGACTTTAATTCTCCTCCCATAATAGTTCTTGAGTAGGGAGAATGTTTATTTTCCCTACCTCAGTATCAACACATATTTTTGGTTTAGATTGCATATGGTCACTCTAGTTCTAGGGTCTCCAAACTTTGAGTTGAGGGCCATATTAGATTTTTGAAGGGGCTCTGCGGCCAAAGCAACCGTAAAAGAAATTAAATATATGCAAAATTATTAAAAAACAACACTACTGTGTCAGTGTTGCATTAAATTCTAAATCAGGTATAAAAGTTAATTGATGCAGGTAGTGTGAAATCGCACAAAATATTTGTCAATACATTAAAAATCATTTCACTTTTTTTAATTTTATTTCTAAAAACTCACATTTGTATCATACAAATACTTTTGGTTCTGTTAGTGCTGTAGTTAAAATTTTAACCATTATGAAATTGTTAATTTCCATCTTCTTTACTCCATTTATTAGAGATGTAATTAAGCATTTGGCTTGTATTTTTACTCTAAGGCAGGGGTCTGTGCCTACTCAGCTTCAGCGGCAACTCTCCCCTACTCTGGCTCCCTTTTTGGGGGCACGCTGGCTCCCAGAGGCACTCACCCCTTTGCACAGCTCAGTTGTGCTGCTGCCCTGCATGAGCTGCTGCTGACAGCACCTCCCGCTGCCTGCTCCACGTGCCTGTTCAACCGTTCGCTTCTCCCCTGTTGGTTGGAGGGTCGGACAAATGGAAGCCCCTGGGCTGAATCCGGCCCGTGGGAAGTAGTTTGCAGACCCCTGCTCTAGTTGCACAGAACTGACTTTCTCTAAGTAAACGCACTCTTTATGAAGTGCTATGTTTTCAGGAAGTTTGAAGGCAGAAAAATACACAGACATCAAAGGTAGTCAAAAGGATTTTGAAGATTTTTGGTCAGTATGGTTTTTGAATTGTCTGGATGACTTCACTTTTCTGACCTTTGAGTCTCTGAGCTTTCTTACTGCTGAGACAAAGAGGAGCCCAAAATACTTCTGGATTTGTTCAAAGGAGACCAAAAGACTTCATTTTATGGTTAACTGACGTATACTAGAGATAAAGCACTGTAATACATATGGGGTCATGTAGGGTATTAAACATTTATTGAATAAAATGAACTCATTACGTGAACCACAAAGACTTTGGGCTCGGGTTACTTTAATGAACATTCATTTAAAATTTTGACCAAACTTCAGGGTTTTGAAGGAGTAAGCTTTTACAAAGCCATAAAATGGGTAGACGTGTGTGAGGCTTTCTGCTGGAATTCAAGGTGGAAAAAGTCTCTAAAATTTAAAACAATCAGTCTCCGTGCAACCCAGGTGTGATACATCACTACCTCGATATAACGCCACCCGATATAACATGAATTTGGCTATAACGTGGTAAAGCAGTCCTCCCGGGGGTGGGAGATGGGACTGTGGACTTTGGTGGATCAAAGCAAGTTCAATATAACACAGTTTCATCTATAACGTGATAAGATTTTTTGGCTCCCAAGGACAGAGGTGTAGTTTGTTCAAGCGCAGGTGACCTGAATTGAAACTGACTAGCTTAGTGCCATTGTCTGTGCTGTTTAAAAGATGAAGTGAGCAAACAGCATAAATAATAAAAAAAATAGATTATATGAGTAATGAACATTTTGAATATTTGTGGTGGTGTTTGTAACCTGGGGAATTGGATCTTGAGTTTGAATCCTGATCTTTCAACCAGATCTCCCCTATTGGACACCAGGAGAGGAATATGGGGAACTACCCACATGGATTCAATTGCAGAATTAGGACCTAACTTTGTAAAAATGGGTCCCATATTGACCCTAAATTTTAAACTTAATTTGTAAAGAAGTTTCTACTACTTCTAAGCTAAATTCCTTAAGCTTATTTTATTTGCTATGTCTAAGTATTATTTGTTTTTAAATGACTATTTTTAACTTGATGGTGTCCCCTTAACAGTGACAAAGTATTGTGACCATGGTGCTATTTCTTGCTGGAAATAAAGTGTAGGCGTGTTGAGTGCTGTTAGTAAATAAATGGTTTTTAATATTTAGGATACACTGAACAGTTTCCTTTTCTCCCTTTCCTGAGAACAATTTCTCATCTGCCACGCACAGACGTTTGTAGCTTGATCTTAATGGTACTTGGTGAGACAAATATTGCAACCCCATTGTCTTTGGGCAGATACTGTATTAGGTTTATGTATCACTGTGGGCCAGAGGTTGTATGCAACAAATGGGGGAGGGGGAGGGCGGAGTTTACCGCCAGTTGCCTAGGTGTCAAAAATAGTGAGGGATGATTAAGGGGAGTCACTTAAGTTGTAAATGCCTCCAGAGGCAACACTCCCTGGGGAAACATACATATACTGGTTCAAGCTGGGTTTTCCATAGGCCAACAGACAAATAAAAGGTTTTTGATGTAACAAGCTGGGTTTGTTATATCAGACTCAGGGCCGGGCCTCTTCTGATCCAGCAAACAGACATGACCTTCTGTCCAACAGGGCTCCATAAGGCTGATGTGTAACCTCTGGTATATTTTTAATATGCATATAGGAAGTCTTATTGTTGTATATGCTTTCTCTGTAATGCTTTTGCCCTAAGCATAAATGTGGTTTCTTAGTAATAGCTGTGTGGTAATTTGTAAATACTGGCAATACTGTTTATAGCCCTGGGAGAGAAAGCAATGCACAGGCACTGGCTGTTAGGCAGTGTGACTTGGTGGGGATTTTGAAGGGTAAGGGTCCCTGCCCAGAGAAAGGTGACTGCTGGAAATCTGAGACCTGACTGGGTACTCCTGGAGAGGACCATGTAGAGGGGGATACAGGTGCAGTTACCCTCTAACTGTGACACTTTTTTGTTTTTAGCAAGGCAATCATTTAACTAATTTTCCTGGAAATTTGGTTGAGAAAGAGTCCAAGTCTCCAGTACGTCTCTTCTAGGAAAGGAAACTACAAAATGGTCCAATAGATTTGTTTTTTTTAATTTACAAGTTTTTTTGTAACTGTATATGGGAGCCTGTGAGTGAAAATAAAGGAACTAAAATTATGTCTGGATGGTTATGGCCTCATTAGGAACACATCAGTTTACCACAAAGCATATATAGTTTTGTTCTCTCTCTACTATTTGCAATACTGGTAGCACATGTTGTCAGGAAAACTTGAGAACTGTGCAAGTCAAACCATGCAGTATAAGGTGTGTGGGTTTTTTATTTTATTTTATTTTATTTTATTTTTTTTTTGTGGTGGTGGAGGTGCGAAATCCTCATCTACACTGGTCAGGGAAAGTGGTAAACTACATGAGTTTGTCTATACATTGGTCTAACAAAAGATGTGATTTTAAAAAACAATAAACCTAATTTAGTTAAACACGTATAAAAGGCTGTGTGGACACTCTAACATCTGCGTAAATGTGGTTTATTTTGGTTTAGCTTAAACTATGCTTAACTTCTCATCAATGTCATTATCTTCCTTAATTTTAACCTTGGTGATCCTGTGGATTGTTTGATTATTTTGCAGACTTCTTCTCACATACTCAGTCTGATGTTTTTTATACCTTTAGCTATTTGTTCTTTGAAATTTATTTTAGCAATTCTAATTTCTTTTACATTTTGCCTACTGTGATTTATGTTCCTGTTTATTGGCTTCACTAAGATTAATTTTCAGAATCTGAAGGATCTCTGTTTCGCTCAGATTACCTTGCCATTTAGTTACAGTGATGTACTTCTTGCCTTCCTGGTTCCTTTTTTGTTCAGTACTATGGTGCCTTAGAGATTATTTTGTTTTCTTATGTAATCTCATGCCACATCTAAAGATGCCACTTCCTGTTCTTAGCCTTTATGGCCTTCTTGACTAGCTGCCTCATCTGACTGCCATCTCCCTTTCTAAAGTTTAGTGTCTCTATGTCACTTCTTGGTACCTTATCTTTTTTGATTTATTAGCTTATTTTGTTTTAGCTTAAATAGATTCCTTACCAATTTTAGATAAATAGAAATAAACCTGTTTTAAGCTGACTATTGAGGCTACCTTTTGCTCCAGTCAAATTAAATGATCTAACGGCCTCTTCTGTCCTTAAACTCTGATCTTTACACTCAGGTTTTGCACTGATTTGATTAAAATAGAAAAACTGATTTTGTGCTGATTCAACAATCCCCAGTGTATATGCAGTTATACTGATAGAAAGGTTGTATTGATTTAACTAAATCAGTTTTTCTACTGACTTTAGTTAAAGTGACACACCTTTCTTATGTAGACAAAGTTGTAATATGGGAAGGGCCTTATAAAACTTTGTTGCACTTATATCCTCAATTCCCTTTTCACTACTAGTATTAGGAATGCGTGTTCTTAGTTTTAACTTCAAATCTGATGCAACAAAATTTAATTCAGGATTTACTTAAACCATTGTGGATTAATGCCTTTAAGTATATATTTATTATTTCTATTTTGTTAATGTCCAGAAGCCTTGTTTAATGTCAGCTTAACAGCAGGAAGAGATGATAGAATACCAGATGTTTTATTTATAGTTGGTCCACAATCTTGGAAAGGGATCTGTGTAGGTGGGATCTTGTGCCTGTGTGAATTCCCAGTGAATTTGGTGAAATTTATCAGGACACAAACCCTGATCCTTAATCACAAACAATAACCACATGATACTTTTTTTTTAAATGTTGCATCCCAGTTTTAAAATTTGTCTGAAGTTATCACTGTTTTTTCACAACTGAGAAGCATTTTAAAAAAATCTGAATGGCTAATGTGTCTATCTCTCACAGGTTTATTGATCCACTACCTGCCCCTTGGGTTCTCTGTCCAGAAAAGTTGGCGTTTCTCATGTTAGTGAAATACTATGAATTAGTAAATATTCTCTTCAAATGGGTGAACTTGTATATACTAGTTATGAGTAAGATTGCAGTCCTTTCTTAGGATATGGGAATGGAATGAGTGAGAGTAGGTGAAGGCCCCGATTCCGCAAACACTTATGCACTGTGAGTAGTATAACTGAAGTCAGTGGAACTTCTTGCAGTGCATGAAGTTAAGGGTATGCCTAACAGTATGTCTACACTGCAATTAGACACCCACAGGTGGCCTGTGCCAGCTGACTCAGGCTCACAGGGCTCAAGCTAAGGGGCTATTTAACTGCAGTGCAGAGATTCGAGCTGGAGCTGGAGCTCTGGCACCCTCCCATCTTACAGGATCCTAGAGCCCATGATTCAGCTCTATCCTGAACGTCTACACCGCAATTAAACAGCTTTGTAGAATGAGCCCGAGTCAGCTTGCATGTGTCAGCCACTGTTTTTTTAGCTGCAGTGTAGACATACCTTAAGTCTTCATGAGAGTGGTGCTGAAGTCCATATATTTGCTTGTAGACTTGACTGTGTCCTGCAGTACATATAATTAGTGCTGTTTGCTTTGCAGGAAAACAGAGCTTCTTGGAAGCTTCCTGTTTGAATGAAAACTCATATGGATTAAAATTAGCCATTTTTTCCTCCTTCAGAAATAAACTACTGTTTGTAAAATCAGTTTTTGCTTTATTCAGAAATTGATTTAAAGAGATTTAAACTTATTTCTTGAATTGATCATTCCTGTGATTTCTTATCCAAATAAGTAAATTGACACCTTGGGCAGGTGCCAGCACACAAGTAAAATTTAACTATTAATGAGAATTGCCTGTAAAGCAAAAGACAAGCATTTTATAAAATACTGGAATAAAGCCCACCTGGACAAGGAAACAGGTGATAATTTTAAGATTCTCCAGCTTGTGAAATACCAGGGCAAAAATCATTTGCCTACATCACTGGAAAAAAAGTGGGATTTGTAGCGTTTGCTTTTATTTAACACATGCATTTGTGTCAGACTACAGTATTAGAAAACAAACCATGTTCACTGAAAATTAAGGTTGTGTCAAGACACATCTTAGGCACCCAAAAACCTTAAAAGTATGGAAATAAAAATTTAAGGGGAAAACTTCTTAATCTCTTTTGCCTTCGTATTACCTGCAGCACAGTTGATAACACACTTCAACACGCCATAAGACTTTAATGCATTCCAGTAGATACACAAAAGCAGTACATACCTCACTTCATCAATCCTGTACTTAATGCAAAACCTTAACAGTGGCCTCATATTGCTTTGGTACCAATAGATGAGCGCATCTGACTGTCAGGCCTGGTCTACACTACGCGTTTAAATCAATTTAAAGAGCGTTAAATCGATTTAACGCTGTACCCGTCCACACTACAACGCCCTTTATATCGATATAAAGGGCTCTTTAAAT
>NC_133771.1:16706642-16737432 GCF_003597395.2 Chelonoidis abingdonii
GCAGGGGAGACTGCGGGAACTATGGGATAGCTACGGAAGAGCTACCCACAATGCAACGCTTCAGAAATCGACGTTAGCTTCGGACCACGGACGCACAACGCCGAATTACTGTGCCTAGTGTGGCCGCATGAAATCGAATTTATAATATCAGTTTTATAAAACTGATTTTAGCTAATTCGATATTATCCCGTAGTGTAGACATGGCCTCACATATTCCACGCATTTGGGAAGTTATTTTTCCTTAACGCTGCTGAAATCATTGATGTTTTGAAACGCTACTGCTGCACCATAATATTGAATGTTGAAAAACAAACCAGTATTCTGTTTACTGTCTTTTTTCATTAAGTACACTAGTATTGATAGTCTAATGTACACGATACTGTTCTGTTCAATCTGTATTCAACAGATAACACAAGTCAGACTGGAATCAATATCTCAGAGAGAGAATTTTTTTTTTAATACCTGCTGTCCGAATTTGGTGGATTGCAAAACTATGCATTATATTCTCTAAAAGCTGCTTCTAATTTCAGTTTACACACTTCATAAAGTAATTTTTTCATATAACTTCAGTGATTTGTGAAATATTGGCTGGCCATCTTCATGTCATAATTGGTTGGTATGTGAGAGAGTAATAAGAATAATATAATAATAATAATAAAAATAGAGCAGGAGAGGAGGAAGGGCTCGTAAAGTGTGAGGCTGAGCTGAAGAGGTTGAGATTGGAGCAAACAGCCAGTCAACATCGTTTATTCAAGACTTTAGAAAATAATATTAATGCTGTAGATATAGGTATAGAATGGGAAACACTGCTTTAGATAAATGCAAACTTGGGACACCGCTTGCGTAGGGAAAGCCACTGTTGGACCGAGGCAGTTTATTTAGCTACACTGTCCGCAGGTTCGGCTGATCGCGGCTCCCGCTGGCCACGGTTTGCTGCTCCAGGTTATAACAACGAACAAGAATGCACTTTTATGTAGAAAACCATGATTAAATTGAGTCTTCCTGATTTTAAATGAAATCCACCCTGGTTCTGTTGCTTGTCTTTGAGTGGTTTAGCCCATCTGATGGTAATGCTGGTTTTGGCAGGGTTTTTTCTGTGAGTCTATGCACAGTTCGCCTTATAACCATTGTTGTACCAATATATTATGGGTCTCCCGTAGCATCTCACCCACAGTGTCTAGCGCTATTCTTCCGAGTAGAGACGTTTTGAGTAACTTCCAAATATGAGGCACTGCATTGTGCGACAGTTCACTGAGGCTGGGTGTCTGCAATGGTCTTGATTTCTCATTCACTGGGAGAAGACTTGTGTAAAGTTCATAGACTTATGCAGACTTAACACAACAGATGCTTCCAGGCGATTTGTGAGATGACTACTATGAAGGGAGAGCAAGATGTTTTGTATTTTAAGCTCAAAGTGTCCTAAGCAATGTCTTGCATTGGTTTTAGCTTAATGGTCTTACTTTTCATTTCATTTACGTTTCACCTATGCTTGCTTTCAGGTGAGGTATTGACATTCAGATACCACCAAGATAGGTGCCTTAGTAATACCTGAGAGAGACTAATTCACTTGTTGGCATTACTCCAAAGGTGCATATATTAATCATGTTTCAATACAAGATAAAGTGAAGGATAAAGGAACATGTCTTCTTTTTGAAGAATGCCTCCAAACATTCAAATATTTAAAAAAATTCTTAGCTATGCAACATCTCTAATTGACTGAAGAATAATAGAAATTCCAAAAGAAAATACAAGGCTACATATGCATAAGCTAGCTACTCTTATTGCATTCTGTGCAGAAAACTGCTGCATAACTTCATCACAGGAATCAAGTGTGTATCTATAAATGAGGGTGGGCGCAGAATCTCTTATGAAAATGTAGGATT
Organism: Chelonoidis abingdonii; assembly: GCF_003597395.2. NCBI lineage: Eukaryota > Metazoa > Chordata > Testudines > Testudinidae > Chelonoidis > Chelonoidis abingdonii. The sequence goes on from NC_133771.1 coordinate 16,708,526, forward strand.
TTTGTATGAGAGGTCTGAAACACAAGAGCAGTACGATCTCAGTGTACAACATTATCAGTGAAGGATTATAGGCAGAGAGAGTAAGGACTGGCCTACACTACAAAGTTAGGTTGGCTTATCTGTATTGCTCAAGGGTGTGAAAAATGTCACGTCCTGTGCAGTGTTAAGCCAGCCTAAGCCGCACTGTAGACACTGTTGGGTTGATGGAAGAATTCTTTCATTAAATTAGCTACAATCTCTCGGAGATGTGGATTTACTAGAGTGACAGAAGAACACCACTTTGAATAAGACTGTTACAAAAGATGGTGAGTGAGGTGCTCTCAGTAGGGGCTAAGAATAGCATCCAGGTCATATAACTAGTCTGCCACCTCCAAGGAGCAAAGAGGAGAACATGCTAAGTTTCCTACCAAGGTGATGTCTTTGGACCCCAGTGGGTGTGGCCCACTGATTTTTGGTATTTTCTTTAGTTAGTAGATGTGTTAAACTTTGTGAGTCCTGAATTTTTTTTAAAATGTAGTTCTTAGTAATTGTTTGTATAATTGTATATGGCATAATCTCATGTCTGAACACATGACATGAAATTCTAATATGCAAGGGGGCAGAGTCAAAAGGACTTATCAGCTTCACAATCTTGGCCACAACTAAAAGAAGCACCTATCTTGTGGCATCCAAGTCCGTATTTAAGTGCCTAAATAAATGGCCTGATTTTTGCAAGTTCCGGCATCTAGCACAAAGCTGAGATAATAGAAGCAGGAATGAAACCCAGATCTCTTACAGATCATAACCTACTACTTGATCATTAGGCAGAACATCTTAAAAACTATGAGATATAATCCCACCACTATTACTAGAGAATCAATAAGCCTAGGACATTTCTCGAGCCAGGCTGGTTGACCCTGGCCCTGCAAACACTTATTCCTATGATGAAGTTATCTATTTATGCTAAAGTTAATCATTGAATGGTGCCTGTAAATTCAAATGTATAAGTGTTTGTAGGACTGGGGCCCAAACCATTTTGAGGCTACCAGGAAGTACATATATATCTGAATTGTTTTGGTTTTGTGCCATTGACTTAATTTTTATAAGCCATTGCACAGGTAACAAAGTGAAACAGGGTGAGCGTGGAATGGAAAGCATGAGGAACAGTCTACCCTGACTAAAAACCATATGCACAGCTGTAGGTATATAAACTTGGTATATACAGTAGTTAGTGGTGCCCTCAATTGAATATGAAGTCTTTTAGAAACACTTCTCCTATTCATGATTGCACAATCAAATAAATATACTTTGGGACTTTTCAAAGGTCAACAACCTAGGAAGATTCAGGGCATTGCATGATTTTTGTTTCTGGAAATGGAGGGAACACTTTTCCCATGCTCAGTATGGAAAAAAAAATTACGAAAATTTAAAAGCATCAACCCCAGATTTTTGTAAACAAGGCAAAAATACTAGTTGTCATTCTGAATTATTTATGTGCCAAATTTTAGTTCTATCAAAGCAGTTGTGGTGTTTTCAGAGGGTGGAAGAAGCTTTCCAGATGTTTTTTAACAGGAAAGAGCTTTTAATTCACATTTGTATAACTCCCGAGTTCTTACTCTGGGGGTCATGATCACCCTCTTGGTCACTATTGTTAGATGAGTGGGACCCTGAAAATTTTTTTTTGTTTTAATATGGGGTCATGGTATGGAAAAGATGAGAACCAATGGGGTATAATTTAAACAGCCACATAGATTTTATAACACTTTATAAAAATACTCACTTTTGATTAAGACTAAACAAGAAAAATTTCAGCTTCAAAGGTATTTTTTGAGCATTTATAAGCAACTGAAAATACAGTAAAAGCTTTATCTGGCATGTTGGAGGAATATGGGTGCTGGTAAGTGAAGAATTCTGGTTAACTAAGAGGGAGGGAGCTTGGGTGTGGGAGCAGGCTTGGGGCAAGGAGTTGAGGCATGAGAGGGGTTTTGGGGTGCCAGATCTGGGGGCGCTTACCTCAGATGGCTCCCCACAAGCAGCAACCTGTCCCTGCCCCAGGCGGAGGTGCGGCTAGGTGTCTCTGCATGCTACCCCTGGCCCGAGTGCTGGTTCTGCAGCTCCCATTGGCTAGTAACCATGGCCAATGGGAGTTGCAGGGGTGGCGCCTGCGGGCAGAGGCATCATGCAGAGCTGCCTAGCCACACCTCTGCCTAGGGACAGGTCGCTGGTTGTGAGGAGCTGCCTGAGGTGAGTGCCCACAGATCCCACACTCACTCCCGAGCCCCGTCCCGTACTCTGAACTACTTGTGGCTGTTCCTCCACCTAGGAGCAGCTGGGACATGTCGCTGCTTCTGGGGAGCCATGCAGAGTCAGGTAGGAGCCTACTGGCCCTGCCCCAACTGGCCTATAAACCAGACTTTCTGTGAAGATTTGAAATGCCCGTTTGTAGAGCTTTCCAGTTGGTACACAGATTTTACTGTTCTAATTTTAGTATGGAAGTGCCAGTCAACTGTTAAGTGTAATGTTGCTATTGCAATACCATAATAACGTGAAGAGGGACTGGATGGTTTAAACTTTTTATTTATATAGTACTCTAGATTTAATCTCACTAAATATTGCCTTTTTTTTATTCTCCAAAGGTTTTTGGCATTGTTCCATTTAAGCAATTTTGAGAGTCACCTAGAATGGTTTCACAGACAGATAAATAAAATTTAGAGGAGGTTTGAGGCTCTCAACACTACAGTATCTGAGCTGGTGTTTGAGGAGATATGATCACCTTTTGTTAACAGAACTTGCTGTCCTATGGAACCCTTGATATTACTGGTTTTATGTCAAAAGAAAGCCAAGATGTTTTCTACCTTCATTTGATAGAATTTGTGATATTTTCTCACACATTTGACCCTCTCCATAGTTACCAATTCCTCTCTCTCATCTCCACGTGTGTCTTGCATTGAGCTCTGCTTGGGGCTCCAGCTGAAGAAACTGCACAATACCGCTTTCCACTAAGCAGAATTTCTCACGTGCAGTGTCTGACCTCTGTTCTCCTGAGCGTGCACTGCTGCTGGATAGCTTTAAGTGCAATTCAAGTTTTAGTTGAGATCTACAAAACATTTTCTGGGTTATATCCAGGCTGCTGTTGAGAGCAGCTGAGGCTCACAACTCAGCAGTCTCTCCAGTGAGGAATGCTCAACTAGAATTCTGTTCCCCAGCTGGTCTGGTAGTGAGAGGTTGACCTTCACAGTATGCTGTAAGGCACATCTGTTTAGGGTTTCTCTGAGGGTATGGTTTAAAGAGTGGTTAGCTTTGGGGAGATGGTCCTGTAGTTCTTACTGCTAACTTTGTTTTTAGTGTGTTTTAAATGCTCCAACAGAACACAAAAGGTGCATTTTACAAAATTGAGAGCGAGAGTCATAGGATAGAAGGAACCATCTATCCCATGTTTTATCTCTGGAAGGCTGATCAGAAACATTTCACAAACTTCTGTGATGCCTTTAATTTCTCTCCCAGTCTTCTTGCTTGTTGTCTTGAAGCCAGCTTGAAAATTTGCTACTTGAGTTGGCTACCACAGTAAAATTTTTCAGGGCGTTCTTTGCTTCATTTTATTTAGGCAGTTTTAGATCATGGAGAAAAACCATGTGTTTTGTTTTAATGTAGGCAGTTTGATGTGTATGATACGATATATTGTTCAGTCTCCTCCCTTTACTTGCTCATTTCCAGGTTCCCCAGCACCTTTATTAGAGATGTTGTCTTACTAAAATTTCATTGTAACTCAAGTCATTTATTGGGTAGGTTATTGAAACATTCCTGGTGACCTAAAAAGTGCCAGGCAAAATCCAGAGTGGATTTCAGATGAACCAGCTTTATAGCAACAGAATTCAAGATTCCTTTGCTTGAGTTGTCTAGTTAGTAATACTCTCTATTTGTTTTTGTTTTCCTTTTTTAGGCAGGCTGTCACTGAAAGAGGAAATCTGGCATAAGCAGAAAATGCTTGCGGTAGGGTGGCTGTTGGTATATCAGACAGAGCAGAGGAAGAATGGCAGACATCCAAAAAAGCAGAACTTCATTCTGCCTTATCACTAAGTCAGTGAACAGAGTTGGCCAGGGATCATGTCATCTTAGAACTGACTTTTATGGTCCTTGTGGCTGAGCAATGGAAAGTTGTTCTTGAGAGAAATGTCCAGTGGTTAATGTTAAATTGCCACAAACTTGGCCAGCTACTGCACAACTGCATGTCACATGTGAATGTAAAAATAAGAAGCTTGAGAAATTTCAGTGAATGCTTTAATGGAATTTGTGAAGCTACCTATCAGAACCACAATGTGCCCAAATGTGGAAAGAAAACATGTTGATGCTAGTGAGTTAGAAAACATACTCCAGCTCCCTTATAAAAATGTACAAAAAGTTTAAAATTACTATATAAAATTGAAAAAAAAGCATAGTTCTTAAAATAACTGTAGCCCAATTACATAATATAAAATGTTATGGCTTAGAGAACCCCGCAATAAAAATTACCTTAGATTCTAACCCCCGCCCCCCCCTTGCTTTTTGGAGGTAACGTCAATGCAGACATATTGCATATCAAAGTATTTAATCAGAAAGGAAAGTTGGCAATAGTCAGGCTTCTACTGCATAGACCTTGCATAGTAAAAGACATAATAGTAACCACTGTGATGGGTAAGAGTTGAAGTTGAAAAGTAAAGTAGTATTAAGTTTGTGCCTTGTTTAAAACTGTTTTTGATCAGGGTGGTTTTCAGAAAGGTAGATATTACATGAATAACTCTGTAGATTCTGTTTATCAAAGACAAAGTAGCATCCCCAGTGAATATTAAGTGTGTATGCACACTCTTAATATTCACTAAGGCAGGGGTGGGCAAACTTTTTGGTTTGAGGGCCTCGTCGGGGTTGTGCAACTGTATGGAGGGCCAGGTAGGGAAGGCTGTGCTTTCCCAAACAGCCTGGCCCCCGTGTCCTATCTGCCCCCTCCCACTTCCTGCCCCCCTCAGAGCCCTCAACCCATCCAACCCACCCCCTGCTCCTTGTCCCCTGACTGCACCTTTCTGGGACCCCTTCCCGCTATCCAACCCCCCCTGCTACCTGTCTCCTGACTGGCTCGACCCCTATCCACACCCCCACCCCCTGACAGGCCCCCCAGGACTCCCAGCCTCATCCAACTGCCCTCTGCTCCTTATCCCCTTATCCAACCCTCCCTGTCACCTGACTGCCCTCCTGACCCCTGTCCACATCCCTGCCCCTGACAGGCCCCCCGGGACTCCCACTCCCAACCCTCCATGTTCCCCAACCTATGACCGCCCCCCTAGAACCTCCGCCCCCTCCTTCCTGACTGCTCCCCAGAACTCCCTGCTCCCTTATCCAACCCTCCCCGCTCCCTTACCAGCAGCAGGCACTTGCAGCCATGACACCTGGCCAGAGCCAGCTGTGCTCCCCACGCTGTGCAGCGGGAGCAGTGGGCCAGAGCACGGCCTGTGTGGCAGTAGGGGAGGGGGGACAGCAGGGGACTAGGCTTCCTGGCTGGGAGCTCAGGGGCCAGGCAGGACTGTCTTGCGGGGTGTAGTTTGCCCCCGTCTGCACTGGGGGTGCTACTTTCTCTTTGATAACTATTATAACAAGCCATAACGTACATTCAGTATCCTAATGATGTAAATGATTTGTTGTGCTACAGGTGAATGTGCTGTTCCTTCTAGGTGTCTCAATGTACTGTTTGCTTTGATTTAAAGGGACATTAGTTTGAAAGTCTGTTTTTGTTTTAAAATTTTCTCTTTGGTATACAAGGAAGGACTGGGCTTGGAAGACACCTAGGCTGTGTCTACCTTAGAGAGCTTACAGGGGCACAGCTGTACTGATGCAACTGCGCTGCTGTAAGATCTTTCGTTTAACCACTCTATGACAATGGGACAGAGCTCTCCTGTCAGCATAATTAAACCACTCCCAGTGAGTAGCAGTAGCTATGCTGGTGGGAGAAGCTCTTCTGCCAACATGGCACTGTGCACGCTATCACTTATGCCGGTCTAACTTACATTACTTGAGAGTGTTTTATTTCACACTCCTGAGTGACAGAAGTTTTGCTGACAAAAGTGGTAGTGTAGATGTGGCCCTAGTGTTGGGTGGAGCCACCTGTCAGGCCCTGTGCACGTGTGTTAAGATTTAGGGTGGGTAGAAAGGCAATGATCAACTCTGCCTCTTGTTCCTTAACTTTATTGTAGATAGATTTATTCTCTCACCCCATAAGTGCATAATAAATCTGATTGCACTTAGACCAATGTGAAATTGTAATTAGGCTTAGTCCTTATCCTTGTTGAAGGGTCAGTTATCTGGTGGTATTTGTGGTTAGGATGTGCTCTTTCCTGTCAGCTGCAAAATGATGACCTGTATTTTGTAGGCCATGTAACAACTGTTGGATGGTGACCACTTGTGGTAACTGCCAGGTTTGAACAGCTGACCAAGGATAGAATCTCCAGATCTCCCCAGATCCATTGAATTGTCTAGGGATGAGTTCTGATAATTCCTTTTTGTCTGTCTTATTGGGATGGCAGCAAAATGCCATACAGCAGGAGATTCTTCTCTCAACTGTCTGATATCCATAACCAAAATTGTAATTATCAATGTGTGCTATTCTGGTTGTGTGTTCTGTCAAAAACAGTCCCATTGGATTTTAGCGATTTTTTTGTTTCTTGGCATTATCTTTTTATCTTAAGGAACAATCCTAGTAACAATTTTCTTCACAGTAGGCAAGTGATATAGGCTATATTTTAAAAGCCAAAGGTGGGATAATATATTATTAAATAATACAATCTCCAAAATGTTAAGGAGTTTATATTGACAGCTCAGTTATTCAGTAAATAGAGTATCTTACTGACATTTACTGTCAGAATGTCCCTCCAAGAAGAATTACGTATCAGTTTGACAAGCATTGCTGTGTAGGCATTCGTGAGGTTCTCTCTTTCTATTTTGGTTACAAACACTGCTTAGTAACATGCAGCTGAGAGTAGCTGAAATGTTCTTAATGTTATATATATTAGTTTATCTGGGTTGTGCTACAGGGCAGCAACAGTGAATAGGGTAGTAAAATATATCAAACCAATATGGCCCTCACTGGTTGCTAAATTTAAATACTCCGTTGCTGCCTAATCTCTCAATAACCTTGAACCACATTCCTTATTTAAAAGAATGTTTCAGACATCCATCCATTCAGCATAAACTGATCTAAACTATATGTGCACTTGGAACTTGTATGACAAACCCTATTTCTAAAGTATCCAGTTCACAGAATAATGGAACAGGGAAGGGCCCAGCAGGCCACACTATCCCAGAATCAGAGGGGTAGCCGTGTTACTCTGGATCTGTAAAAGCAGCAAAGAATCCTGTGGCATCTTATAGACTAACAGACGTTTTGGAGCATGAGCTTTTGTGGGTGAATACTCTCTTCATCGGATGCATGCCAGAATGTGAGTTGCAGGTGTCAGAACACGAACTCCTGGTGGCAGGACCAGCCCCTGAGAGCTGCAGCAGCAGGGCAGTGGTGAGATCCAGGCCAGACCTAGCTAGCTCCTTAATCAGATGAATAGTGTCAGAGAGGGCCCACTTTCCAAAAACCTTCAGGTAAGGTTCACTTAACCAAAGACCACTTTCTCTGACCCAGAACACAGCCTGTGGTCTAGCAAAATCCATATCCCTAATTGTAAAGGCCAGGAATATTAATGAGTCCATATATCAATGGCAGTTTTGTATTCCCCTGTTAATATGTTAAAAAATGCTTCTGCATATCATGTTAGTACGTGGAAGCCAGTGACACAAATAATTTTATCCATTGGCTAACTCTAGCGTAAGAGGATTCAGTTTTGGTGAAGAATGCTACTTTTTTCTCTCCCTTAATTAACAAAACAATTACATAACCCTCGTGAACCCATCAAACTCTTATTATGTGCAAATATTTGCTTTTGTTCAGTTTTTGGTTTTTATGAAAGAGATGCCTGAAAACCTTGTTTATGCGCTGAAAATTTGGGACAGATATATTATTTTTCCTATAAAACAATCGATTGAGCTCGCTTTTTTAGGTGCAAAACAAAATGTGACATTAGTGATGGTGTCACACAGGCTCTGTATAATAAGAGCTGATTACTAATCCTTTCTAAAAATGATTTTTTGCATTGCTTCTGTATAGCATTCATGAAAAAATTTCACAATTCAAAGTCTAAACTGCATACAAGTTAATGCTTGAGTTACATTGCTCCAATGTGAAAATCCCTCTTTAGTGACCAAATGCGTAAACAAAATATTCATATTAAAACAGGTTGGGCAGAATCTTCTCTTTCTATAATTTGGTGGTGATTTTCCTTAACAAATCAGCTTCTGCTGTTGAGTTAGGGTGATTGAAGCACAGAGCTTATGCTCAGGGAGATAGGTTTTCTTTTTCTCTCTAACACATGTTTTCTGTCTGATGCTGGGTAAGTCACTTTATATTCCTGAGCCTCAGTTCCCTCATCTTTCAGATTGGAATGTACTTGTCGATTTTGAAGGGATGAAGCGAGGTTTAAATTTATCTCTTTGAATGGCAGACGGACACTATACAAGTTCAAAATATGACTATTAAAATCTGATTTCGTGCTTATATCTCCAATTCTTCGCTATGGTAAAATGTTACAGAATGTGAATTTTTGCCTTAAATGCAATTCATACTGCTGGTGAGATGATACTGGATGCCACTCAATTTTCCAGGGCTGAAGTGGACATGCCTGAGATGAAATACCATTGTGGGACATTTCAGACATATTAAGAACTGTTCATCTATAGAACTGCGGAGATAAAGGAAGAAGGAGGCACACGTCAAGACCCCAATGGGGCCCCGGGTTATCACTATTTCCCACCACCCAACACAGATGTAATGAGGATGAGCAGCATCCATATAAGAGAAAACTAAGAATACTAATTTATTCCTTAAAAAAGGTTTTTAATTACTTAGGGCTATAAATGCAACACAAATAGAAGAAGAAAAGGAGAAATAGAGACCAGCATTGAATAAGGATTAATATAAATGGCAAGTTATATTGCAAACAAATACAAGTACAGGTAATTTTATGCATCAATTACGTACTATTATAACGCATGGTATTAGCATTGAATATAAATGGCAGGTGATGCTGAAGGCAGGTACAAGTACATGAAACCTACTGTTACTAACTAACTACCAACCTTGCACATACTGTTCCTGCCACCAGTGAACACAAATATCAGTAAAACTATATCAGCAACTTATAACTACTCCTAAGCAGTGTAATACTTTTATTAAGATTTTGCTACATTTATAATACTGCGGCATTGATATGACTTGAGATCAAATTATCTTGACACTACCATTTGTAATACTGTATTGCCAGCACAACTTGAGATCAGATTAGCTCGAGCAACCCAGACTTCTTTACTCTGTTACTTTATACTGCATGCAACCAAACTTTTTTAGTTCAAAACCTTACCGTGCCGAGAATGTTACCCTTTAGTCGATCGCTCTTTGAACTGGCCAGGTACAGATAGTTGGTGTGATTCAGGTTTCCTTGGTTCAGGGGGTGTGCGTCTGACCGATCAAAGAGAACAACCTCTTAGACCAGTGGTTCTCAAACTTTTGTACTGGTGACCCCTTTCACATAGCAAGTGTGACAAAGTTCCTCCTCTACCTTGGTGGGTCCTGTGCTTATTGGTGGATTTGTTCGCCTCAGTGATCTTCCCCTCTTGTGGAACCCACAGTCTGGGTCTGCTCCTCCTCTGTTTGATCAGGATTTGGGAGGTTTGGGGGGAACCCAGGCCCGCCCTCTACTCCGGGTTCCAGCCCAGAGCCCTGTGGATCACAGTTGTCTATAGTGCCTCCCATAACAACTGCATGACAGCTACAACCTCCTGGGCTACTTCCCCATGGAGCTCCTCCAAACACCTTCTTTATCCTCACCACAGGACCTTCCTCCTGGTGTCTGATAACGCTTGTCCTCCTCAGTCCTCCAGCAGTACACTGTCTCACTCTCAGCTCCTTGTTCCCAGCTCCTCACACACGCTGCTTCTCCTCTGGCTCCTCCCTGCCTGACTGGAGTGAGCTCCCTTTTAAACCCAGGTGCCCTGATTAGCCTGCCTTGATTGGCTGCAGGTGTTCTAATTAAAGTAGCTATCTCTGCTGCCTTCTAGAAAGATCTTAATTGGCTTCAGGTGCCTTTATTAACCTGGATCAACTGCCATTTGGTTACCAGGGTACTAGGGATTTGTTTAGCCTGGGGCTAACATACCTGTTTCTCAGTACTTTACTGTAACCATCTGGCCTTGCCCCATCACACAAGCCTCTGAGTGCGACCTCCCTTATATATTAAAAACACTTTTTTATATATTTAACACCATTATAAATTCTGGAGGCAAAGCGGGATTTGGAGTGGAGGCTGACAGCTCGCGACCCCCCATGTAAGAACCTCATGACCTCCTGAGGGGTCCCAACCCACAGTTTCAGAACCCCTGTCTTAGACCAAGAGACGCACACAAACCACCTGAGGCTCCACACATCTTATCTCATCTACCCGCTGTGTTTTGAAGCAGGTCAACCAATCAGGCCAAATGTTGTGGTTATTTTAAAACTATGATCTATGCACAGGTGCACAGCTCATATTTTCCAAATACAGTCAATTGTCCTAATAGTGGTTAATGTGTCAGACACAAAATGTTTGAAAACAGCCCAAAGAAGTACTGCTTTACACCTTGACTATAGGTCTGCATTAAAAATATTTGAATTGGTCTAAAGAAGCGCGTGGTTGCTTTACACCTTGACCACAAGTCCGTATCTAATTTTGCAAAGCCTGCTTTTTTGAGCTAACCACAAGTCTACAATATTTTGTAGTTCGAATTTGCTACGCCTAATATTGCAAAACTTGTTTTTTGCAGCTGATCACAAGCCTACAATATTTCCTAGTCTCAACTTAGGAACTTGTTCTGATTGCTTTGCTTGACCTCTGAGGCTTCCAGAAGTTTTAGGCCCAACATTGAATAAGCTTGGCAATACTTTTTCTTGATATGACTTTATCACAGTAATCACAAGAACCTTTTTGGCATGTGATATATTCAACAGCCAAAACAGTCATTTTTGATGGGTGACACTCATTTCCACTTTCCTAGAACAGCGAAATGTTTGAGCACAATTTATAAAATAGCTTAGTAGGAGCTTTGTGAAAGTACAAAAATAAGTAATTAATTTAAAATCATCACTCCTGGGATAATTGAAAGTCCGTTAAAGCAGCCATGCATAGGACTTTTTTAAAATCTGGGTTTGAGCTTTTTTTGTTGGCTGCGATTTGATGTATGAAAGGCTAGAGGGGTTAAAAATTGAACAATATTAAAACAATGTTCAGAAGCAAAATATCAGGAACATCAAGTCATATCTTCTTGAGCTTTTTTTGGAGATGGTGTCAGTTGTATGTTGGTTATGAGCGTTTTAATTGACAAGATGGGACTGTTGAAAATTCATCACTGATATTCTTCCGACTTATAGCTTTATCATCCTGAAAAGCTGTCAGGGAGCCACAGCAGGTTTTCTGCACTAGTTTGGCCCTAGAAGGAGTCAGAGCAGGCTGGAGGTGACTCTAACTTATTCCAGTGAAGGATTGCCGTGGTGTAGCAGAGTTCCTCTGTGGCATGCCTACTACACCAGGAGTACTGGTGGTAGCTGGCTGAGGAGCTATCTGTCAGCGTTATGATACGGGGGAGTTCACCTCTGTCCATCTCCTTTGTACTCGCTCCTCTGATGAATTGGCTGCTAAAGACTTCATGGTTTAAAGGGATTAATAATGGTAAATGGGGGACTACAGAAATTCTGCATCCTGCCTAATTTATTTAGGGTGAGAAATTACATTTTTGTAACTGGTTTCTTTAGTGAATCAAGGTTAGTTTGTGTGTTTTTGTTTTATTTGCTTAGTAATCTGCTTTGTTCTGTTTGCTATCCCTTATAATCACCTAAAATCTGTCTTTTGTAATTAATAAACTTATTTCTTGTTTATAACATAACCCAGTTTGTGCAATCCATATTGGGGTTGGGGGTGCAAGAAGCTGTGCATATCTCTCTTCACATTAAAGGAGAGGGTGAATTTTTATGAGCTTATGCTGTGCAGATTTTTCTATACAGCGCAAGACAATATACCTTTGGGGTCTGTACTCTAAGGGAGGTGGGCACCTGAGTGCTGGGGCACGTCCTGTAAGCTGAGTCTTCCCAGAGTTGATCTCAGCGTCTATGTCTTTCTGCAGCTGGGTGTGGCCCTGCCTATGTGTGTGCTAGAGCAGGGGACTCCATACTTTTTTTGATCGCGCACCCTATCAGTAAAAATTTTTTGAGCATACACCCCCTGCTGCACTGACTCTATCGTTTTTGCCGAAGCACCCAAAAAAAAAAAGCTGCTTAGATTCCAGCCTGAACTGCCAAAGGGGGCGGGGCGGGGGAAAAGCCGACATTATAGCGTGTCAAACAGTGAACAACACATACCTGCAGATCAGTGAGTTTATGCTTCTCCCCCAGCACCCTGCTCTCTGTCGGCAAACTCTGACTCCCGCCTTATGAAGCAAAAAAAAAAAAATGCTCTCCTCCTGCTGCGGACCCCCAAAGATCCTGTTGCGCACACCCCACTTTGGAGACAACAGTGCTAGAGGAGGCTTAAGAGACTGGCTCAGCAAGACGGGGTAAAGGGGGCCCAGGCAGGCTCAGTGGTATCCCAGTACATCAGATGTCTCCTTACAAGGGGGGCAACCTGTCGCAGTGGTATAAACACTGTTTGGCAATGGAAAGGCTGTCTTAACAAACATGAGTGATTAATGGAATGATCAGACATAAAACAGAACTTTATTACCAAACAAGATACAAGTTGGCTGTATGCAATTCTCATTGTTTTTGTGCAACAAATGTATGCAAATATATTGCCAGGGTTCCCATGACTAAACTTTGCTGTGTCCGAGTTAGAGTTGTTTTCTCCATGCACATTATGCAAACTTTAAACATAATAGAGTGTGTTTTGTTTTTGGTGCAAATCTGTGATTAACATTTCTTGAATGAAACTTTCAAAGAAGCATCAATTTTGTAAATAAAACTGTACATGCACTGTTGTTTTCACGCACATAATAAAATCTATGTGCATAGGAGGCAACTGAACATTCACATGAGCGTGTACAAAATCACATGTACAATATTTGAAGTGAGGTTCTGAAAAACTGGCCCCCTTGTTTACTTAAAAAAAAAAAAAAATTGATCAAAAGAATTCTTTAGTGAGAGGTCCCTCTTATGTATAAATCACTTAATGCAGTGCATTAAAATAAGATGTTTCATATTTCCACATGTCAGAGTTAAGCACTGACTATTTCATTTCTTCCTTCTCTCAGTTGACTATATCGTGGAGTATGACTATGATGCCATACATGATGATGAGTTAACAATTCGTGTTGGAGAAATCATCAGAAATGTGAAAAAACTAGAAGAGGAAGGATGGCTAGAAGGGGAGCTAAATGGAAAAAGGGGCATGTTCCCTGACAATTTTGTTAAGGTAAGTGTGTGTTTGTGTTAATCTCAGTCTATTACTACCATCACATTGTAGCTCATTTATTATTTAAATATAGTAAATGAAATGACATAGCATTTACATTGGTATCAAGATACATTTTTGTGGCCATTTTATGTGGGTTTTTTTACTGATCTAATTTTTTAGTGTTTTCTAAAAATGCTTTCGTGTTTCAGAATAAAGTTAAAAGTAATAATGGTGCTGTCTATTCAGTTTCACTTTAGCAATTTTATGTCTGTATATTGACACAATATCCTTTCTTTTTCCAGTTGTGCCCATTTTCTGTTGTTTGTACTTGGGGCATTGCTGTGACAACTTAATTAAATAAAACCTAAATATATTACTGTGAAATTTTTTTTAAAGAAGCTTTACTTTTATTTTTAGCCTTGAGGGGAAAAGAAAAATGCCTTATTCTAGCTTGATTCACAAATGATTTTTGCTTGGTTCTTGCAAAGTAATTTGTACCTCCAGTAGTATGACTGATAAATCCAGTGTCAAACATTCAGCTGTTCCAATATGGTATATTACATCACTTATAATCTATGTAGTGGTCTTGATCTTTAATGTGTGTTGGTTCATAATGCACTTTTGAAATTTGAAGATTGCCTAATCTGCCAATTGTTTACTTGCCTGGTTTAGATCAGAGCATTCCTTGCTGAGAAGTGACACTTCATTTTGTGCTTTCTGATTTTTGACCGTCTCTTAGGATTCTTAGGTTTAAACTTTACTTTTAGAAATTATGATAAGAGAGTTTAGACAAGATTCTTTTCTTACTGTCTTGTGAAGCATAATTTATATTTGGTTTCTTTAAAAAACAGAACTCTGTACAGACCTATAATATGCCAATTACTATCTTTCGGTGTCTTAAAATGTAACTGGAAACTTGTCTAGTGTTTAATTTAATTAATATCTTAAACTTTGGTAATTTTCTCTATTTTGATTAGTTGTTGAAATAGCAAAATGATTGTCAATTCCACCCTTTATGCTGAGAGGAATTTTCAAAATATTCCTCTTGAGATAATCAAGTTTAGTAGTGGTGGTTTTTCCCTGTTTTTTTCACTGAGAGAGAAAGGAAAAGCAAAAAACCACAACAAACATGATGAGCTGGTGTAAATTCCAGTTTGCAATATCAGTTTGGCCCAAGATATTTTCTGTAAGTACAGATGGCTCTTTACAGAAATTTGTTTTTATTATATAATACAATTCTTTGAATTTACAGCACTTAGTAAACATTAGTGAGTTCGTTTTATTCCTTCCTATAGAGGTGGTGTGAAACTATTAGAGTAGTTCTATAGATGAGGTATCTGAGTGACTTTCTTAATGACTTACAGGAAGACGGTGTCAGAGATAGGAATAGAAACCAAGTCTCTGACTGGTCTTGTGGCTAAACCACAATACCCTCTTTCTTACTAACTGCAAAGCAGAGGTGACTAGGGTTTGAGTCTATGGTTACACCAACAGATTGATATATTTTTTTTAAACTCCTTGTGTGTATGTGGTCTACCTTTACATAGGGGTTTTGAGTTGATTTGTGGATGGAGTTTTTTTGTTTTGAATGTGTTCACTGTACCTCTGCCATGAAACATTGATATAGCAACTTTAGGCCACTGAATAATCTCTCAACTGGATTTTGTTGGACTAGAAAAAGATTTTTGAAATCAAATTAGTACTTGTCTGCTTAGCTTTATATATTTATGCAAATAACTTATGCTGTTGCCTACGTAGATAGAATTAGTGTTCTGAATTAGAACTGAGCTTCAGTAATATGTTTCACCATTGGAGACCTTGGGTATTTGACGAGGTGTGAGGGAAGTTGCTGGAGGAATTTCTTCCAGCCCGTTTTTAGGTGGTATTTGGAGATATTTTGCCTGAGTATTACAGTTAAATGCTCAGTTTCTAGGGCAGTCAGTACGACTGTTTTTATGAATCCTTCCATTTATTCACAGAATGTTTTGGCACAGGCTGCAAAAACTTTACTATTCTGCCTCTCACCTGGAGGGGACTATTTCTCCATTACGATTAGAAGGGAAGTTTTAGTTTTCGTGGCCATACACCCCTTCATCTCCCTGTGGAGGTTACCAACAATGGTACTGCCTCACAGAGTGGGATGGCCCTTTAAGGGAGCTGGCTTTAGTCCAAATTGTGACTAATTTGCTACATCCCATGTGGTGGATAATGAGTTTGAGGCTAAAGAATAGGTGATAGACTGTAGGTCGGGGTCAGCAACCTGCAGCATGCATGCCACAGGTGGCACGTGAGCCAATTTTTACTGGCTCACTGCTGCCAACTGGGGTCCCGGCTGCCGGCCTTGCTCAGCCCGCTGCTGACCTGAGTGAATGGAATGCCCGGCTGGCAGCAGGCTGAGCGAGGCCAGCAGCTCGGACCCCAGCTGGCAGGAGCCGGCAGCCGGAACCCCAGACCGGCAGCAGGCTGAGCCATTCAGCCCGCTGCTGGTCTGGGGTTCTGGCTGTCGGCCCCTTGCCAATCAGGGTCCCAGTCATTGACCCCGTCCGCCTGCTGCTGGCCTGGGATACCAGCCTGCTGCTGGCCCCGCTCACCTTGCTGCTGGTCTAGGGTTCCAGCTGCCTGGCTCCCTGCCAGCCGGAATCCAGGCCTCCAGCCCTGCAGCCCAAGGCTCTGCTCCTGGCCTGGTCTCAGTGCTCTGCAGCCCTTATCAAAAATTACACTACAGTTAGCTTAAAAACTTGAAAACTTAAAAACTTTCTATATTACAGTAATCGTTAAAACATGTATAATGTTAATAAATACATAGGTTTGATGAAACGAAGTAGTTGTACTTATCTGCCTAATATGTGTTTAGGTGATTTACCGTCTAAAAAAACTGACATGTCTCAGACCCCCAGAAAGGGCATCTCGCACCCCCAGGGGGTACATGCACCCCCGGTTAAGAACCATTGCGCTAAACTAATAAGATCTGCATTTTAATTTAGTTTTAAATGAAGCTTCTTAAATATTTTAAAAATATTGTTTAGTTTACATACAATAATAGTTTAGTTATAAACTTGTAGAGAGAGACCTTCTAAAAATGTTAATGTATTACCGGTGTGGGAAATCTTAAATTAGAGTGAATAAATGAAGACTTGGCACACCATTTCTGAAAGGTTGCCACCCCAGCTATAGGTCATCTGGTTGTTAGATAAGAAAGTCAGCAAACAACTTAGTGAGACCTGCAGGGAGCAGGAAGGCACCTGCAGGAGACCCAGACTCAGACCTATGGGTCAGGTAAAAGGACTTGAAAGGGGACTGTCCATATACCAAGTAGGTAGAAGACCTGGCTAAAGGTACCTGCTGTGTGGGCAGGGATGGGGACCTTATGAGGAAGAGACTTAAGCAAGGTCTACGCTACAGGGTTAAGTCAACCAAAGTTACGCAACTCCAGCTACGTGATAATGTAGCTGGAGTCGATGTAGCTTAGGCCGACTTATTGCGGTATCTACTCTGCGCTGGGTCAATGGGAGAAACTCTCCTGTTGACTTACCTTATGCTTCTCTTTCTGGTGGAGTACTGGAGTCGATAGGAGAGCGATCTGCTAAATCGACCACTAGGGGATCGATTGCTGCAGAGTCGATCCACGGTAAATGTAGACCTGTCCTTTGTAGGGGCTAGGGAAGAGGACCTGGCTTAGCTGAGTAGATTTGTGTTGGATTGTTTAGGTTTTGAACAATAAACCTATCCTTGAAGAAAGAGAGTGAAATTCTGCTGCTGTTGGGAGCTTTATTTGATGCTTTACATGGACCACTTGTGATTTTTGTGGTATATACACTGGATGAAGCCAGTCATATAACCCATTGTACAGGTATTGCATGGTAACTCTGTCATTGCCGACCTGGGATGGATTAGAATTTGAATCCCTTGCCCTTCTTGTATAAGATGTTCTAATATACAGTGACAAGAGAGGCTGTCGAGCTTTGTAAAAAGCTCTGATAAAACCAGACAGCTTTTCAGTACATTTTCAAATGCTTGCTGCTTTTACGGAAATTATACAGAATTTACCAAAAATGCTCATCTGCATCAAAACATCTGGAAAAAGATGGGGAAAAATTGGTCTAGACTTGCTGGCTGTTGCCAGCTTTGTCAGGTTACTTGTCTCTCTCTCATTAATCATGTCAAATAGTGAAAAAAGTCCTCTTGCTTGGGAGCCTTGGACAATTCACAGCTGCTGCCAGGCAACAGATGGCTGCTTCTTGCCTGCCTGAAGGACAACCAAAATGTCAATCAGAGGATTATGGTGTAGACCTAATTGATGAGTTAGATGCCCCAGATCCTGGTTGTATCAGCATCACAGCTGAAACAGATCATAATGTTTTTTCTTTCTATGCTCTGTTATGAGATACGGGTGGCATAAGTGTGTTGCTAAATCTACCATAAGCCAAATTCTTTTTAACTAATTACGGCTTCTATATCAAAGCTTAAACAAGTGGTCTGAAAAAGCAATATTGGGACTTGGTTAGTATCTGTGAAAATCATTTAACTGATTTAGGTGCCCAACTTTGTGCACCTAATGTTTGGAAAATATTGCTTGGTGCAAATAAACTTAATTACTATTTTTAGTCTTTGTCAAAGAGTGGTTTTTTTCATAGTTTTTAAGTGGGCTCAATCAATCTTTTTTTAGGGTCATTTAGAACCCCAAAGGGTAAACTAATTTGGTTAGTCTAGTGGGGAGTAGCATTTGGATTGTTAACATTTTTGTGGGGTATTTAAACTCATTAATCTCACAGAATACTAGTTTTGTGTGAGATCTATACTAATAAATGGCTCTCAGCTATTAAACCTGTAGTAAAGAAAGCACAGGTTAGCTGACAAATCCTATTTGCAGAGTTATGATAAGATTAATGGCAGTACTGTATAAACAAGGAAGTGGATAATTATGTTAATTTCAAATGCCAATGGATAGAGAGAAAAAATGTTGAAAGTATGTTTCATGAATGGTATGGTGAGGATGACGACACTGAAAGTACACTTGCATATGCTGTCGGCAATTATGGAAGGATCTCTGTTGCTCCTAGCACAGTCACAGTTTTCCTCTTGTACCTGCACAATACTTACCTATACAGGTAAACACCTGAAGAAGGGCAGAAGTCCAAGGAAGCTCAGTGGTGCCTGGCCACTAGAGTGCCAGCTGGTAATAGGCACTCCCTGCAGGTTTAACTCCTGTTTTGGCCACGCTTCCCTGACACTGCATGTTTGTGTTGCTGGGCTGTTTCCATGCAATAATATTATTTTGTGAATGAGGACGAGAGCACAAGATCATAAGCTGACCCTGCTGGGGGAAGCTGGGCTGCTGACAGAGCCTGCATAGTGTAATATGATAGTAAATCTGTGTGCCAGTGTTGCAGTACCACTATCAAAAAATAGATCCAGGCAAAAATGTTTGTCTGACGAAAAAGGGCAATTTGATCAGGCAAAAATATTTTGGAGCTTGTGAGGTATTGCAAGTGCTGGTGTTAAAAGGGGAACTAAAATCATGTGAGAACCTTAATGATCTTAGAACTACAGAAGAATACGAGTGGCTGAATAACTTGTCGCTATCCAGCTCACAAGTTTATTTTAACACAATAGGTAGGAGTTACTAAACGTTTCAGTTGTAGATTTAACAAGAAATCTTGTGTTTCTTATTCATTATACAGTAGTGATGTATTCCACAAAGTGCAGTGAAGGCAATCTTTAGGTACACTTCACCTCCTTTTCTATGTAATAAGGTGCATCTCTATAATTCCTTAAATACCCTACGAAGGGTTTATACATGTCTTGTTGTCACAGGCTGCACTTTTCTTTGTAAACAATGTTGCATAATTCCTTTAGAGGCACGTGGCCTTCCAACTTCAAAAATTTTTGGGAACGTCTTATTTGGACTTTCTTAAGGAGGATATTGCTACATGGTTTTATTTTTCCTGACCATTGGGTCTGCTGTTTACTCCAGACATGCCTTTTTTTCATGATAGTTATTTAAAATTGAGAACTCTATAAATTCCTTTAAGAGACACTCAACTTGAACTGTGATTTTGATTAGGGTTTGTGTGTTTTGTTTTTAAATCAAATAATAAATGTACACCTGTCCATTTTTTGGTTTTAAAATCACATTTTCCTATTTAAAAACATCTAGTTGTGTTGTGGAAGACCTATGTACACACACATGGAAACTTACTGTACAGGAAAAGAAGTGACACCATACATTTAACAATATGATACATGACGAAAATGGGAGAGGGAAGGATTTGGGGGGATCTTTTTTCTCCAGTTTCAGATGTTACTTGTAACAATAGTAGGTTAAAAATTTGACAAATGATTAATTTTTTTTAACTTGGGTTCGTTCCAGCATCTGGAACTTCCTGAAATTTGATTAGTTTATTGTGAACTTGCCTGGTCTAGCAGCAAGAATATTATTTCAAAAAATCTTTTGATTACAGAAAAAGAGCTGCCCAGTACTTAAAATATAGCAAAGCAAAAGAGCCTCAGATTTTACTTATATTAATCTCTGAATTAAATACTTGCTTCTTTTCACATGTTAGTAGTAGAACTAGTTTTATCATTTGCTCAAGGCAGTAGTCTAAGGGAGGAGCAACAGATGGATTTATTAGCAGTTTCTGTGAGTTAAGGTAGACAAGCTTATTAAATAGATCGAGGTGATACTTTGGCTATATAAACACATACTACCTTTTTGAGTATATCTCTGGTATGAGCCATTTCTCTTTAGTAGCTCACTCTGGAGGACAAATCTGCATCAGAAATATGTTGGAGAAAAGGATTTTTTTTTTTTCCCCCTGCACAGGTGCATGCAGCTGCCTTTACAAACTTAGTACTGAGCCAGGAACCTTTTCAGGTTAATACATGAACTTTGCTCGGTACAGCATTTTTCTTCCTCCCTCAAAACAAAAAAAACCCTCAGACACTGGGTGTGTTCAGGCAAATGTCTTTGGAAACGGTAAGCTCATTTATTTCTTTATCTCAGTGCTCTTAGAATGAAATAATTTAAAACTTTCACTTTAGTGAATGTCAGGAGTGATTAACTAGGTAGTTGTGGTGGTGTTCCCTCTTAAACATTTGGTTTAATTCACTTTGCAGTCAAAACACTGTACTCATTGTAGTCCTAGGGCTCTGAGATGTTCATTCTAAAAAATATTTGTTAGGTTTATTTGTATTTTATTTTGCGTTGGGTTAATTCAGTTTCTTTGCAGTATATTTGCGCACTTAAGAATTATACTGAACTATGATATCTGTCTGAAGGAGATTTCATTTGAAAAAGAGTGACTTATTGATATTTCTAGAGACATGGTAACATTTCTTCCGTCATTTTGTGATTTGGAAGTTTACCAGCCTTCTCTTAAAAAAAAAAAAAAAAAAATCATTGATTGCCTTTGTTTAAAATAAGTGTCTTGGAATTACAATGGTAAGACAAAGATGACTTTCACTTTTTTCAAATGCTGTATTTTGTGGCATTTTAACTAAACCTTCATTGATGGTATCTTATTAATTATGACTAAGAACATGCTATTAAGTACAAAAAAAGGCTCAGCTGACAAGTGTTTTCAAATGTAATGTCTCCTCCATAAATCTCTTCTTTAAAAATAGAAAATTGAATTTACCCAGGGTTTGAAACAGGAAGTCTGGGATCAAGAGGAATTTTTATGAACATGCTGGACTAGAGAGTGACATCCTTTTACTAGTATTGTACTCTGTTAAAGTTAGATACTAGAGCAAACGCTTTTTTAAAAATAAGTTGTCCTTTCAGTATGGTATAAACATTTCTTATTTTTATATTACTATTTGCTACAAAGATTTTTAATGTATCCAGCATCAAAAAGAACCCCCAAAGGAAATCTTTAATTATTTTCTTAAAAATCTATCTTGGGACATGGGGGAATTTACAGTAAAGGAGCTTTCCTCAGTGACCAGAGAAGCACAGGAAGCTTGTAATTCCACTGGAACTTTTCATGATGACAGCTATATGACAGCACGCATGGAGAGTATATGTCTGTCTGATTTTTTTTTCATGGTTTAAGGTCTTGAAGGGACATTAGATCATCTACTCTGACCTCCTGTATATCGTAGGTAGGGCCCTTTGTTTTTGGTTTTTATTTATTTTTTTTTCCTGGGAATTTATCTGCGAGATACGCCTATATTGAGCCTAAAGACTTTAGTTAGTCCAAAGCTGCTTGCTTTTTTTTCACCCCACCTTGTCCACAACTTATGGCATTTTGCTCTTACCTAGAGAATTTATATGGCCCCACCATCATAGTATCTGACTGCCTCATAATCTTTAATTTATTTTTTCTCACAACCCCCCCTTTGAGATTGGGAGATACTCTTATCCCTGTTTGTACAAATGAAGAACTGAGGCACAGAGAGCTAAAGTGACTTTCTCAGTGTCACACAGGAAGTCTGAGATGAAACATTGATGTATTAAGTGGCAGAGCCTCATCAGCTTCTAGTTTAAGGTCATCAGTGGAACAAAGGCAGTTAATTGAATTCTAGAAATGATAATTTTGCTACATGGTTGTGTATGTGTATTGTAGGCTGCTCTTTGCAGATGTATGTTAAGATTTACTTTAGACCAGTCTTATCCTATCAAACACGATTGGTGGTCTTGGACTGAGTTATCTTCTCTTCTTGTCTTATTAAAGCACTGGAGGTCCATGCTGGCTCTTTCACTGAGAAGAGAATTGGATGTAAATGCGGGAAAAACTAATCTGCACCAGTCTGTATAGATTGGTGGTTAGATGGTGCGCTCTACCATATATACTCGTCCATTAGCCTGTTCGTTTATAAGTCGACCCCCCCCAAGATGGATAGGTAAAAATGGCAAAAATTGTATGATCCTTTCATAAGCTGACCCTGTATTTTAGGGGTTGGCAAACTTTGGCTCCCTGTCCCTTAGGGTAAGCCACTGTTGGGCTGGGACATTTTGTTTACCTGAAGCATCTGCAGGCACAGAGCCCTTCAGCTCCCAGTGGCCGCGGTTTGCCATTCCCAACCAATGAGAGCTGTGGGAAGCAGTGCGGGCCGAGGGATATGCTGGCCACCACTTCCTGCAGCTCTCATTGACTGGGAACGGCAAACTGTGAGCAGTGGGATCTGTGGAGCTCTGTGCCTGCAAACGCTCTAGGTAAAGAAAACATCCCGACCTGCTAGCAGCTTACCCTGACAGGCCAGGATCCAAAGTTTGCCAACCCCTGATCTACAATGACAATGTATTAGATATTCAATTCAATAATTCAGTAGAGTTTAAAATAGTCAACTTTTGGTGTAGACCTGTTGATAAGCTGACCCCTTCTCTTTGATGCTTCACCTTTTTACCAAAAAAAAAAAAAAAAAAATGCGGCTTATGAGGGTATGTATGGTATATAAAGATTTCAGGAGCTGAATGTTAGCATATTTCTTAACTCATATCAGAAAAGAGTCCAATTTATTTTCTTGTAGTGAGTTTTAAGCATGAAGTGTCAAAGGCCTGTTTCTGCTCCATTTGCTCCTATTGGCTGTATTGATAATTTAAGGTTCTTCAAGTAGATGCAGAAGTGTATTCCACGTAGGTGAGTATCCGCTCCACATGCTGTAGCTGGGGACTTTTGCCTAGCAGTATCCAATAGAGGGATGCTGCTCATGCCTTGTGTCTGCAGCTCTCCCTCCCCCCCGGCTATACGAGCTGGTGCTGCCCCACCCCCCCTCAGTTCCTTCTCTCCCCCTGTCGGCCGGAGGTGGAGCATGAAAACAACAAGCATACAATTTATTCTCTCAGCCTCGTTGGTTATATGTAGTTAATGGTTTAGTTAGAGTTAGTGTAAAAGTTATAGATTATAGTATAGTAGTAGCTGTAGTGTGCACTGGTGATGCCCTCACCGGGGTTCAAGCATTGCCCTTCATGTGGAGGAGAAATTCCCAACAGTGGCCCCCCCACACAAGGTGCTTGCTTTGCCTTGGTGAAGCCCACCTCAGAGAGAACTATTGGATCTGTAGATTGCTCAAGAAGAGGACTCAGGTGGCGCAGCATCTTCTCCTTAAGCAGCACCTGCTTGAACAGGCCTCGATACACTGACCTCGGTACTGCCAGTGGTCAGATGCTTGGAGAAGCACTATTTTGTGCCCGTTCAGGGATATGAGGCCATCTGACCTGAAACTCCCTGGTGGTCATGGTGGTGAATGACAGAGTCTGGAAGGGCAGGTTCAAGTCCATCCTCAAGGCAAGAGACTCTAAGCGCCTGGACCTTTTGGGCAGAAAGATATATACCACCTCTTCACTAGGACTGAGGATCACGAACCAGCAAGGTTTGCTGGCCAAGTATGACTTTTTCTTAATTAGTTGGTTATGGCCAGATTTGAAGAACAATTGCTTGGGGCTTCTCATGAGGAATTTGGGGCATTTGTCACTAAGGGCTGCTTGGTGGCCAAAATGTCTCTGCAGTCTGCCCTTGATATTGTGGACACTTGGGCCAGGGAAATGGCCTTGGCAATTACTATGAGGAAGGCTTCCTGGCTCCAAAACTCATGACTCTCTCTGGATGTCCATCAAGCTATTGGGGAGTTGCCTTTTGAGTCCATTTTCCGACAAGACTGATGAAATCCTGCATTCCTTTAAGGATTTGAGGGCTATTTTAAGGTCTTTGGGGGTGTATATACTATCCGCACGGATGATATTGTGGGGCACAGCATCCTTTTATGTATCCCTTCTGCCGAGGTAGTGAGACTACTCCAGAAAGAGGGACAGGTCTTTTTAAGAGGAAGCATTCTGGTTCAGGACCTAGCTGATCTACGCGCCTTCCCTCGGTGCCAGCTAAGCACTCATTTTCACTGTTTGGTCCAGAGCACTGTTCCAGTTATTCTTCCTTCATTGTCCCCCTGTTTGTCTAGGGACAGGCTGTCCTGCTTTTACAGTGCTTGTTTCTCGATCACCTCTGATAGCTGGGTCCTAGACACTGTCAGATGAGGCTATGCCATTCAGTTACTCTCCATGGGTTCTTACCACCCCTTCCTTATGTTTCTTCAGGGACCCCTCTCACAAGAAACTCCCCTTTGAGCAGGTCAGCTCTCTGCTAGTGTTGTGAGTGGTGGAGGAGGTTCCACAAGAACACCAGGGTCATGGGTTCTACTCCCAGTATTTCCTGATACCAAAATCCAAGGGTGTGATGAGACCCATCTTCGACCTCCGCTGATTCAACAAATTAATCAAATATGTGAGGTTCCACATGGTCACTCTATCAACTATCTGTCTCAGAATGACTGGTTTGCTGCTCTAGACCGTCAAGACTCATACTTTCATCTGGTCATTTGACCGAGGCACACGAAGTTTCTTTGCTTCATGGTGGTAGACTGCCACTTTCAGTACATAGTTCTCCTGTTCAGCTTCTCTTCTGCCCCCCGACTTTTCACCAAATGCATGGTGGTGGTCTTGGTGTACCTCAGGAGGAAGGGAATCCATATCTTCCCCTACCTCAATGACTAACTGCTGAAGGGCAGGTCCAGAGAGGAGGTTGACACCACACTATGTTTATGCAACTATTTGGGATTCATTCTACACACCAAAATCAAACTTAGCTCCCCGTTAGCATACAGAGTTTACTGGGGCCCTTTTAGATTCCACAAGGTCAAGGTCTCAAAACTACAATACCCGCATGAGGAAATAAGGAAACAGATCAACAGAGCCAGATGTGTACCCAGAAGCCTCCTACTGCAAGACAAACCCAAGAAAGAAATCAAGAGGACTCCACTGGCCATCACATACAGTCCCCAGCTAAAACCCCTCCAACGCATCATCAGGGATCTACAACCCATCCTGGACAATGATCCCACACTTTCACAGGCCTTGGGTGGCAGGCCAGTCCTCGCCCACAGACAACCTGCCAACCTGAAACATATTCTCACCAGTAACTGCACACCGCACCATAGTAACTCTAGCTCAGGAACCAATCCATGCAACAAACCTCGATGCCAACTCTGCCCACATATCTACACCAGCGACACCATCATAGGACCTAACCAGATCAGCCACACCATCACTGGTTCATTCACCTGCACGTCCACCAATGTAATATACGCCATCATATGCCAGCAATGCCCCTCTGCTATGTACATCGGCCAAACTGGACAGTCACTACGGAAAAGGATAAATGGACACAAATCAGATATCAGGAATGGCAATATACAAAAACCTGTAGGAGAGCACTTCAACCTCCCTGGCCACACTATAGCAGACCTTAAGGTGGCCATCCTGCAGCAAAAAAACTTCAGGACCAGACTTCAAAGAGAAACTGCTGAGCTTCAGTTCATCTGCAAATTTGACACCATCAGCTCTGGACTAAACAAAGACTGTGAATGGCTTGCCAATTACAGAACCAGTTTCTCCTCCCTTGGTTTTCACACCTCTACTGCTAGAACAGGGCCTCATCCTCCCTGATTGAACTAACCTCGTTATCTCTAGCTTGCTTGCTAGCATATATATACCTGCCCCTGGAAATTTCCACTACCTGCGTCTGACGAAGTGGGTATTCACCCACGAAAGCTCATGCTCCAAAACGTCTGTTAGTCTATAAGGTGCCACAGGATTCTTTGCTGCTTTTACAGATCCAGACTAACACGGCTACCCCTCTGATACTTGACACAAGGTCAAGGGCATTTCTGCTGACTGACCACTTCCAGGTGATTTGATAGCTATCTTAGTCTGCAGTCATAACTGTCCATGACAGTCCACATATGTCTGAGCCTGTAAAGCCACGTGGCTGCTTGCAGGTTACGTCTTTGTTGTCTTTGTATGTGGCTCAGGACAGTTTACCATCCTGTGTTGCACTCTCTGGAGAGGTTGGTTCACCTTCCTCCATCAGTCCTGGAGTCCTTGCATGGGTGGGAGTCCCCATGCAATGTATGCCAATGGGTCCACTGTGCTTTGTCCTCTTGAACCAAGTCATTGGTTACCAGCATGTCCCTTATGTGTTTGGGAGCGCATCTGGACTCATTGAGGGGGTAAGGCCTCTGGTTGGAACAGGAGGCCTTGCTCCATATCAATGTGCCGGTGCTTTGGGCCATCCATGACATATATTGTGCCTTCTGGGACCATATCAGGAATTCAGTAGTTCACATACTCACCAACAATACCACTGTGACGTACTATGTGAGAAAAGAGTGGGGAGCCCACTCCAAATCACTTTGTCTGGAGGCAATCAATCTGTGGCAGTTCTGCATCTAAAAAGACATCACCCTGATAGCTACCACTTATCAAGGGTGCAGAACCGCCTCGCAAATCATCTCAGCAGGTTTTTCTTCCCAAGCCACAAATGGTCCTTGATGGTTGAGGTCCTTCGGATGGCTGTTGCGATGTGGGTTATCCCCACTATTGACTTCTTCATGGTGAGGTAAAACAGGAATTGTTATCTATTCTGTCCTTGGAAGGGGCTTAGTTTGGGCTTCTTCTCCGACGCTTTCCACTGCAGATGGCAGTCGATTCTTCTGTAGTCATTTCCTCATATCCCAGTCATTCCCCAGATCATTGCCGAGCCCAAGGTGGATTGAGCCAGCATGGCTAAGACAATGCTGGTTCTTGGACCTCCTTGCTCTGTCAGTCTAGCCTCCTATGCTGCTTTGTCTCCTTCCTTACCTCCTCACACAGGACTGGGGCTGGATCCTGCATCCAGTGATGCATCCTTGCACCTTATGGTGTGGCTGCTGCATGGCTGAACAAGGAGAAAGAGTGCTGCTCGGAGGCTGTCCAACTGGTCCTACTTAACAGTAGGAAGCCTTCCACTAAAACATCTTACTTGGTGAAATAGAAGAGGTTTTCCATGTGGTCTTTGTTCTGTGGGGCCCATCTGGTGGAGACTTCCATCCAGGACGTATTGGAGTATCTGCTATACCTTCAGGAAGCAGGTTTAGCACTCAGTTCTCTGAGAGTGCACTTGGCAGCAATATTAGGGTTCCATCCACTTATCCGAAGAAAATTGTTTTTCTCCAATGCCATAGTGATGAGATTTTTGAAAGGACTTTTTTCTGCCTGCATCCTCCAGTCCAAGAGCTGGTTCCCTTGTGAGACCTGAACATGGTTTTAGCAGCTCTAACGGGGCCTCCATTAGAGGCCCTGGCTTACTGTCCAGTGCCGCTGCTGTCTCAGAAAACAGCATTCTTGATAGCCATTACCTCTGGCAGGAGGGTGGGTGAGTTGCAGACCCTGATGGCGGGGCCTCCTTACTTATAGTCCTTTGGGGACAAGGTTGTGCTCTGGCCATGGCAGAAGTGTGTATGTGAGGTAGTCTCTCAATTTCATTTAAACTAGGAGATGTTTTTTCTTGTATTTTTCCCCAAGCTGCATTCCTCCCCAGAGGAGCAACGCCTCCATGTGTTAGATGGTGTTTAGCTTTGTATCTGGACAGGACTGAACAGTTTAATGCTTTGCCTCATCTGTTTGTTTCATATGTAAGCTGCATGAAGGGACAAGTGGTGTCTGTGCAGACCATCGCCAGACTGACAACATCTTGTATCAAGACTGCATGTGAAATAGTGTCGGCTATGCATCCTTAGCAGATACAGGCACATTCAACGACAGGAGAGGCAACATCAGTAGGATTCCTCAATGATGTTTCCATATTGAACATTTGTAGGACGGTAACATGGTTGTCCATACATACACTTATGGACTATTATGTGATCACCATTTCTTCCAGCGTGGATGGTAATGTCAGAAGAGCAGTCCTGCGTTCCTTACTCAGAGTACAAGCCCTGTCTCTGGATGTGGGTACTGCTCACTAGTCACCTACTTGGAATACATGTCTGCATCTACTTGAAGAAGAAGAAGAAACAGTTT
This sequence comes from Chelonoidis abingdonii, assembly GCF_003597395.2. Lineage (NCBI taxonomy): Eukaryota > Metazoa > Chordata > Testudines > Testudinidae > Chelonoidis > Chelonoidis abingdonii. The sequence goes on from NC_133771.1 coordinate 16,736,879, forward strand.
CTTACTGTAACTGTGGTTTTTCAAGATGTGATGCAGATATATATTCCACGAGCCACCTCTGTCCTTTCTGCATCGGAGTCTTCTCCTGAACTTTTGGTAGGAAGGAACTGAGGGATGTCGGGGCAATGATACCTCATATGCCCCGGCGGAGGGTCTTCAGTTGCAATGTGCGAGTGCTGTCCCTCTACAGCTACTTCAGGGCAAAAGTCTCTGGTTCTGGTACGCCAGGTGTGTGCACACCTACTTGGAATACAGTAAGTAACCATTTCTTTCCTGTTGTCCCTATTTCATTTTTTAGGATATGCAGGCTCTATATGTATTGATTGTCCTTTCTGTTCTTAGTGTGAGGCTAGTGCCACCACAGCTGATCAGCTATTTAAGCATTTCATACTCTGTTCATCATTATAGTATCAAATATCAGAGGGGTAGCCGTGTTAGTCTGAATCTGTAAAAGCAGCAGAGAATCCTGTGGCACCTTATAGACTAACAGATGTTTTGGATCATGAGCTTTCGTGGGTGAATACCCACTTTGTCAGATGAATGTAGTGGAAATT